>NW_027185764.1:68872417-68935393 GCF_028583685.1 Petaurus breviceps papuanus
AGGAAGGAAGGAAGGAAGGAAGGAAGGAAGGAAGGAAGGAAGGAAGGAAGGAAGGAAGGAAGGAAGGAAGGAAGGAAGGAAGGAAGGAAAAATCACTAAGACATCTTTTTTTTCTGTTTAATGGAGAGAAAAGAACATAAGGAAAACAGAAAGTCAGACAAGCAGGGGATTGTTGAAAACTACAGGCTGATTTTATTACACACTTAAAAAGAAAAGCAAGTTACATACTATAATAGACAGATTCAGTCTCGTGTACAATCCTTTATTCACTCTCCTTTGCAAATCCCCATTTTATTTGGTTTAAGTTCAAAATAAAAATTTATTAAGCAAACAAACAAACCAACCTTCCTCAAAGATAGAACTATCCTAAAGTGGAATGAACTGCTTTGGAAGATCGTGTCTTCCCCCCTCATTGGAGGTATTCAAGTGAAGCCAAAATGTTGTAGATGGGATTCCTGCATCTGATCTGAAAAGAGTACTGAGAGGGAGTGGCTAGGTGGTACAGTGAATAGAGCACCTGCCCTGAAGTCAGGAGGACCTGAGTTCAAATTCGGCCTCAGACACTTAACACTTGCTAGCTGTATGACCTTGGGCAAGTCACTTAACCCCAATTGCCCTGCCTTCCCCCCTCCAAAAAAGAAAAAGGAAAGTACTGGGAGCAGGAGGCTGTGCTGACTGTTTAGGATGTTAAGGACATCCTCTGTCAGAGGTTGGTGGAGAGACCAGAACAGGGTCAGGACTATTTCCACCCCTTTTCTTGCCCTCAGATATATTCAGTATATCTGGGCTACATGTAGACATCAGAGACAGTGCCTCCTCATGACCCAAGGACCACCTTCAAAATCTAGCAACAAAGATCTTGGTGACTGATCATGGGGAACTTAAAAGATTCTTGAGAGCAAGACCTTACCAGGAATCTGAAGTGTTCATTATCAGCATGACTTGAGCTATCAGAAACCCAAATTATAATCATAACTGATAGCACCAGAGTGGGGGGGGGAGGGGAAGGGGATCATTGGAGACAGACTATTCCAGAGTGGCCAGAGAACACAGAAAAAAATTAGACCAATTATTTTAGCAAATGAAACTAAAAATTCTACAGGGGAGAAATAGTTTTTTGTCTTTCACTCTTAAAGAGGACTAAAATGAAATCATGATTTTGGGGTCAATGTATATAGTTTGTTTGGCTATGGTAATGGAGAAATAACTTATTGGTGCATATTCAGAGGCAACTTGATCTGACCTAAGATAAAGTCTCTAGAACTCCATGAGCAATCTGACTACAATGCAGATAGCCAGAAACTGCTGGCTAAAGATGGAAAAATACTTTGTGGAGCTGTTAATCTTTTACATTTCAAGTGTGAGCCCAATAATCCAAAATACGTGAAAACATATAGAAGTACCAGTTGTCTGAAAATATGTTGCATCCTCTGACTTAGAGGAACTAAACATCTTGAACCATGTGATATAAACACTTTGCTAGAGGCTGGGTGGTTAAAGGATCTGTTCCAAGTCCATAACACAAATACACAATGACACAAAGTGAAATTTATAGAAGAAAATAGGGTTAAGGTATTGTACAACCAGTAACTTATTTTCCTCAGTACCATCTTACTTTAGAAACAGTCTGAACAGATATTTAAACAGTTCGACATCAAATTGAAAACTGGAGTGGATGCCCCATGCTGGTTTGAAAAACCATAATTAATCTGAATTAAGGCCCATTGCCATCTACAAAGATTTAAAGTGGAGGAGAGGACAGACAGCCCTTCCAGTGATTCTTACACAAACAGGTGCATGGTGAGCAGCTTTAATCTAAGTGTGATTTCTAAAATCCAAATGTGGTTGAGGACTTCTGGGATCCAAGAGCGTAGAGTAAGCAGTAAAATGGTCTCACTCTCATTACTGACCCCCAACCCCCCCCCCCCCAAAAAAAAAAACAGGAAAAATCCTGTAACAACAAAGACAGTGGAAAGACAGGAAGATGCAATTTTTAGCCTGGGAAACTTGGAGGATGACTGAGAAAGGTCCATTTCACTTGGATAAAAAAGGGAGCACAGTTCAGGATGGGAGGCATCCCAGCAAGCCAGCAGCAAGCTCCACCTCAGCAAACCAGCAGGAGATCCTGAGCCCCAGGGTGGTAGAGCAGGCAAGCACCATCATCAGGACCCCCATATGCCTAAGCAGGCCAGGAGAACCTGCAGACTTTAGCTTGGACAGCTACTACATGCACTGTGCAGCCCCAAGCAGACTCCTGTAGACCCTGCTTCAGTGCTGCCCCAGGAGAGCAAGGTTCTCCAGCAGCAGAACCTCCTTATGCTTCAGCACAGTCCTGGGGAAATGCAGAAAACCCCCACCTGGCCTCAGCACACACCAGCCACCACCACTAGGACCCCAGCTCAACACCAGGTAAGTTGCCATATGCCTACAGTCTCCAGCTGCCAGAGCCTAAAGCCTCAGCACACAAGGTTAGTGATGAGGCCCCATGCCCCCAGAACAAGAAGGTTGGGTTTGTACCCCCTGTGGTCCAGCAGGAGAGCTCAACTTTAAAAGTCAGGAAATAGACAAACAAAATGAGCAAAAGCAGAAAAGAATACTGACCATAGAGAATTATTATGATAACAGGGAAGATGAAAACACAAACTCAGAAGAGGACAACATTGTCAATATACCTACATCTGAAACCTCAAAAGGGAATATAAACTGGTCCCAAGCCCAAAAAGCCTCCTTGAAAGAGCTCAAGAAAGATTTAAAAAGTCAAATAAGAGAGGCAGAAGAAAAATTGGGAAAAGAAATGAGAGTTATGCAAGAGAAAGTCAATAGCTCGGAAAAGGTAGGACAAAAATAATCTAATCCTAAAGAATGAGTATCAAACAACAAACCATAAAAACAATCAATAATTTCATCCAAGGGGGTGGCTAGATGGCACAATGAATAGAGCACTGGCCCTGGAGTCAGGAGGACCTGAGTTCAAATCCAGACTCAGACATTTAACACTTACTAGCTGTGTGACCTCGGTCAAGTCACTTAACCCCAATTGCCCCACCTTCTCCCCCCCAAAAGCAATAATAATAATAATAATTTTATCCAAGAGAATAACAATAGTGAGATAACATACCAAAATTTATGGGATGTAGCCAAAGCAGTTATTAGAGAGAATTTTATATATCTTAAATGCTTACATGGATAGAATAAAGAAAGAGGAGATTAATAAATTGGGCAGGCAACTAAAAAAGCTAGAAAAAGAACAAATTAAAAATCTTCAATTAAATACCAAATTAGAAATTCTGAAAACCAAAAGAGTAACAAAATTGAAATTAAGAAAACTATAGAACTAATAAATACAACTAAGAGCTGGTTTATGAAAAAAAATAAAATAGGTAAACTTTTGGTTAATTTGATTTTTAAAAAAAGAAGAAAACCAATTTACCAGTATCAAAAATGAAAAGGATGAATTTACCACCAATGAAGAGGAAATTAAAACAATAATTAGGAGCTATTTTGCCCAACTATATGCCAATAACTCTGACAATCTTAGTGAAATGGATAAATATTTACACAAATATAAATTGCCCAGATTAACAGAAGAGGAAATATAATATTTAAGTAGCCCCATTTCAGAAAAAGAAATTGAACAAGCCATCAAAGAGCACCTGAAGAAAAAAATCTCTAGGACCAGATGGTGAATTCTACTAAACATTTAAAAAACAATTAATTCTAATACTACATAAACTATTTGGAAAAATAGGTGAAGAAGGAGTCCTACCAAATTCTTTTTATGATACAAATATGTTGCTGATACCTAAATTGGGAAGAGCCAAAACATAGTGAGAAAATTATAGATCAAACTCCCTAATGAATATAGATGTAAAGTTTTTAAATAAAATATTAACAATGAAATTATAGGAACTTATCACAAGGATGATACAATATGACCAGATATGATTTATACCAGGAAATCAGGACTGCTTCAATATTAGGAAAACTATCAGCATAGTTGACCATATCAACAAAAAAAAAAACTAACAGAAATCATATGATTATCTCAATATATGCAGGAAAAGCTTTTGACAAAATATTAACACCCATTCCCATTAAAAACACTAGAGAGCATAGGAATAAATGGAGTTTTCCTTAAAATCATAAGTAGAATCTATCTAAAATCATCAGCATGCATTATATACAACAGGGATAAGGTAGAAACATTTCCAATAAGATTGGGGGGAGTGAAACAAGGATGTCCATTATCATGCCTGTTATTCAATATTGTACTAGAAATGTTAGCTTTAGCAATAAGAGAAGAAAAATAAAAGGAAGGAATTAGACTAGGCAAAGAAGAAACAAAGCTATCACTCTTTACAGATGATAATGATGGCATACTTAGAGAATCCTAGAGAATCAACTAAAAAACTACTTAAAATAATTAACGACTTAAGCAAAGTTGCAGGACATATAACAAAACCCACACAAATCATCAGCATCTCTCCCAAAAGCGAGAGATAGAAAGAGAAACTATATTTAACATAAATGTAGTAAATTATAAAATATTTGGGAATCTACCTGTCAGAACAAATCTGGGAACTATATGAACACAATTAAAAAACACTTTTCACATGAATAGTCAGATCTAATAACTGGAAAAACTTTGGTTGCTCATGGTTAGGCTGAGCTAAATTCTTTAGCAATGTCAAATGATTCAACATCAGAAATAGATATGGTTTTAGCAATTAAAATGTCATTAAAGAAGATGCATTGCCATATGCTTTGCTGCTGAATCCTAAGGACCATAAGGCCTTTCTATCTGACTGGTACCTGAACCTTTCTATAAGTGTTGCCTCTCCCCATTAGAATGTGTGCTAAGAAAAAGAAAAGAAAAGAAAAGAATGTGTTAATTGTCTTGAGACAGACCACAACAAGAATGTGGTCTGCCTTCATTTTATATTTGTATTCCCAGCATATAGCATAGTGTATTGCACTAATATTAAGTACGTCAACATTTAATAAGTGCTTTTTCTTTTTTTCTCTCCTCTCTCCTTTCCTCCCTTCCTTCCTTCCTTTTTTCCCTCCTTCCTTCCTTCCTTCTTTTACTCCTTCCTTCCTACTTTCTTCATTCATTCCTTGATAACAGCCTTCTTCCAAGGAACTGATAGCTCTTTGCTTTGTACTATTTAATGAATTTACCAGTTACTATTATCAATTATAATTCTCTACAGTGAGATTTTATCCTGTTTCTAAACTATAAGATTCACAAGGTCAGGGACAATGACTTTCTATTTCCCGCCCAGTCTAGTATAGTGATCTGAACTCAACAGGTGCTTGGTAAATACATATGTAATTAATTTTACAATAACTCTGAGGCAGGCAGTGATTACTGTCCCTTTTTTATACATTAGAAAACTAAAACTCAGAGAAATTAATTTTCTTGTCAAAGGTCACATGATAATTACCTGAGCCAGAACTATCACCCACTTGTAGGTCAGTGTTCTCTGCCCCATTCCAGACTGCCTTTCTATAATGTTCAATAAATGTTTCTTGGTGGTATGTATGATACAAATTGATCCTAGGGACTTCCCAAATGAAAACTAGCTTTGAAGATAAGATTACAATGGTGGACAATCAGTTCCTCTGGGAATTTTCTCTAATATCCCATCCAGACAACATGGTTTCACAAAGGAAGCCAGATGGGATAGGGAAAGCTTTAGGTTTAGGTCTAGGAATTGGGATAGGTTTATAAATAGTGAAAAGGGACTAAGCCCTATGGTTTCACTGATATAGGGAACTCCCAGGTAAGGAAACTCCTTTTATCAATGCAAGTCTGCACCTTCTCTGCAATTAGAACAAGTAATTAAAATGAAGTTAAAGAAGATGAATTAGGAAGTCAAGATGGTAGATTACAGAAACAACCCAACTGAATTCTCCTAATATTCCTATCCAAACAACTTTAAAATAATGTCTCAAATCAAATTTTGGAGTGGGTTGGAGCCAAGAAAAGGTCAGAGTGAGACATTTTTTCTAGCCTAAGACAACTTAGGCAGTAGACAAGAGAGGTCTGCAACACTGGGGTGGGGGCTGGCCCAGAGCACAGAAGCAGCATTATTGTTGGGCCTTGGAGGTGGCCTCAAAGCAAAAAGGGCAGCAGCAGCAGCTTCAAGAGCTCTCAGCCCAGACATGGTAAAGGGGTCATACAACTGGTCAGAATGAGATTACATGGGACTCTTTGTTGGCACTGTGTGCAGCTGGCACTGATAGGCACTCTTGCCTATACAAAGTTCTATTTTGCAGTTCCAGGATGGAGAAGAGTACTTGCAGTCAATCACAAGGGAGTAGGGGCCCTGGTCACATTTCCAAAGCTGAGAGGAGCACCAGCACTTGTGGCTGAAGGTGATGGGACCCTGCATGGGTAAAGACCAGAGGATAGACCAGGAGAAAAGTATCCACACCTCTCCCTGGATCGCACCACCTTGGAAGCATTGAATACTTGCAGACCTCCAGAACTAGCTCTGAAAACAACAGCATGAAAAACCTGAAGCTTGGGACAGTGCCTCCCCTCCCCCAGGTGAGCAGAGCTCAACTTTAACACAAAGTTCAAAGTCAAGAAATAGAATGGAAAAAAAAATGATCAAATGGCAAAAAACGAACTTAACCACAAAAAGGCACTATGGTGGCATGGAAGACCAAAATATAAACTTAGAGGACAATAATAAGAAAATGGCTACAAGAAAAAACTCAAAGAAAAATGCTAATTAGACCCAAACCCAACAAGAATTCCTGGAAGAGTTAAAGAAAAAGATGAGAGTAATAAAGGAAAAAATGGAAAAAGAAATTAGAGTGATACAAGAAAATTATGAAAAGAGAATGAACAACTTGGTAAAATATGTAAAAAAAATACTTAAGAAAATAACACCTTAAAAACAGAATTGGCCTAATAATAAAGGAGGTACAAAAATTCACTGAAGAAAAGAACTTCTTAAAATGGAATTGATCAAACAGAATACAAGGTACAAAAGCTCACTGAAGAAAAGAATTTTTTTTTATTAGAATTGGGCAAGTAGAAGCTAATGAATCTGTGAGACATGAAGAAACAATAAAACAAAGTCAAAGGATGAGAAAATAGATAAGATGAGGCAGCTAGGCAGTGCAGGGGATAAAGGTCCCAGCCTACAGTCAGGAAGATCTGAGTTCTAATTTGGCCTCGAATACTTACCAACTGGATGACCCTGGGCTTAGCTTAGCTAACATTTAGCTCTGTTTCCCTCAGTTTCATCATCTGGAAAATGAATGGCAAACCAGTCTAGTATCTTTGCCAAGAAATACCTGAATGGAGTCATGAAGAGCTGGACACAACTGAAAAACAACTAAACAAGCCACAGGCAATGAAGTAGTATCAAATTTTTTATAGTAAATTTCCTTGATAAAGGCCTCATTTCTCAAATATATAAGAAATGAAGTCAAATTCATAAAAATAGGAGCAATTCCTTAATGGATAAATGATCAAAATATATGAACAGGCATGAACTCATTTGGAATTTTCTTGGCAAAGATACTGGAGTGGTTTGCTGTTTCTTTCTCTAGCTCATTTTACATATGAGGAAATGAGGCAAATAGGATTAAGTGACTCTGCCCAGGGTCACATGACTAATAAGTATCTGAGGTCAGATTTGAACTCAGGAAGATGAGTCTTCCTGATTCTAAGCCCAAGTCTCTATCCCTTCACCACCTAGCTGCTCATACTACTGGCCTGGAGAACCAAAAAGATAAGTGACCTGACTAGGATCACACAGCCAATATAGTTGAGAGATATCTATCTATAAAGATAGATATCTCTATCTATCATCATTACATTCTCTAACCTGGATCTATTGGGTCTTTTAAAATGTACTAGGAGTAAAGATGAATACTAGTATAAGGAAGATTAAGAAGCAGAGGAGGGAAGAAAGGAAACAGGGGAGGAGAAAAAAAACAAGAGGGGCAAGGGTAGGAGAAGGAAGGAAAGGCAGAAGGAGAATGAGGAAGAGAAGCTAAAAGACCACTAGGTAATTGAACCAGCCTGGGAAAGGGCAGTACCACATTTACATGCTACCCTGATCAAGCATAATGAAGAACATTTAAGATGTGGGGAATTGGGAAACATTCACTCCCTTCCGGTACTACTTGTCCACAGAGAGCTGAAGAGGATGCGGTGAAGTGACCCACTCTCTATCAATCAGAAGCCTTTTTGTACTTAAAAAATTCCCCAGAGGGAAGAACATTAAGAAATAATAGCTAAATAAATGCTGGAACTAGATCCTAAGTCAAAAACCAAATGCCTAAAATTTTGCTGTATTATCTATTAAAAAACTTGATGTTTGTGTGAAGGTAGATCCTTTATGTATCTTTTTTATAGTTTTCCATTCTGGAAGTTGGACCTCTAGCTGGGGCAAAGGCATGCAGCAGATTTAAAATTAGAGCATCACAGATGTAGGGGTCAGCCAACCCAAGCCTCTGAACTTACAGAGGAGGAAACAGAGGCCCCCAAAACAGGTAAAGTGACTTGCTCAAAATCACACAGGCAGAAGGTGGAAGAACTAGGATCCAAACGTAATTCCTCTGATGTCTTATGCAGTACCATACACCATGCCATCTCAATCAACTAGGTCAAGGCTTTTGAAGTACCACTCCAGAGAAAAGACAGTGTATCAATCAGTCGATACATATTTTAAACCACCTGCTTTGTTCCAGGCGCTGTCCTAAGTGCTGCAGATACAAAGAAAGGTAAAAGACAGTCCCTGCCCTCAAGGAGCTCACAGTCTAATAAGGGAAGAAAATACATAAAAAGAAACTATAGGGGTGGCCAGGTGGCTCAGCTAGTAAGAGCACCGGCTCCAGTGTCGGGATGACCTGGATCAAATCTGGGCTCAGATACTCAGCACCACACCCAGAAATAACTGGCCGTGTAACCTCGAGCAAGCTACTTAACCCCGATTGCTTTAAAAAAAAAATAAAAAGAAACTATAAAGAGGGTGAGGTGTGAGAGGGGAGTACCTGGCTGGAGGCATGATAAAGTCTTGCAGCCAGGTGGGACATGATGAAGCTTCTGCCCTGGGACTCTTCATCTGGAAGGAGCTCTCCAATGTCTACCCTCTACCTTCTCCAGTAAGTGGAAGAGAATGGCCCAAGGGGAAGGGTTACTGAAGAGGTGTGGCTCAAATTTGATTTTTTCTTCCATGAAGAATTTCTGAATATGCAATGACGAAGTCAAGGAGAGCAGCCAGGTGGTTTCAATATTCATCAGAAAGAGGAAATTAGAAAAGAAAACTGACTTGGAGAAGTCAAAGTTACTTTGGCACTAAATCCAAACAGTGAGTTGGGAAACAGGAAACAGTTCACAACAGTTCCAAAGTTCAAAGTAGATTGTGATGACAAACACTATACAAGGTATGAGAAAGTAATGATGAGAAGAGAGTTTCCCATCAATCTTCCCTGCCTGTGAGAGAACTCATTTGTGATAAAAGCATAATCATTTTCCTCCTTTTATTGCCTGTATTGACACAATTTAGGGACTGAATACTAGCCTTTCCCCTAGAATGCCTCTCTGGAGCTCAAGGCTATGGACTAATGGGTAAGCATTGGAGAAGCCTTATCAGCTCTTGGGCATTCACACAGCACACAGGACCTGATTTCCTATATTGGGGCTCATAGTCTTTATTATTCACTAGGAGGTACTACAGCCAAGCACTTTTGAAACTCTAGGACTGTCTGGGCAATTTATTTCTCAGCCCATCTGTAATTATAGGAAATAGTGTTGTAGCTGTTGTTCAGTTCTTTTCAGTCATGTCTGACTTTCCATGACCCCATATGGGATTTTCTTGGCAAAGATCCTGGAGAGGTTTGCCATTTCCTACTCCAGCTCATTTTACAGATGAAGAAACTGCGGCCAAAAGGGCTAATTGATTTGCCCAGGGTCACACGGGCCAGATTTTAACTCATTAAGGTGAGTCTTCCTGATTCCAGGGCCAGCACTCTATCCACTGTGCCACCTAGCTACCTATGGCTGATATACAGTAATTACTTAATAAATGCCTGTTGCCTTCATGATACCTAGTATAATGTAAATTCCTTGAAGGGGAGAACTGTTTCACTTTTGTGCTTGTATCCCCCTTGAACTTCTGGGGAGCATGCCAGTTCCTGGCACATGGTACTAATGATATCAAGATAGCTTGCTACTATCACATGGGAAAACCCTAATCTAGAAGCCCCAGGTAAGTTGAGCTAAAGTTAGCTCAATGGATTAAGCCCTCATCCCTGCCAGTCCTAGAAACAAAAAATAGGCAAGAAGAGACTTGCTGAGAGGGAAATTCATGGATATGGAGTAGTTGTATTCTTCCCGTGAATAGAATGTCTACTGTCTGATTAATATGCCATATTGCTTCCTAACCTGGAGAGTACAGCAAGGGGTGGGGCACTGGGGACACTGCCTGTATTTACTTCACATTTAGTGCAAGGCTCTCCCTGCCCTCCTCATAGCATCATTGATATAGTCAAATCCACAAGCTTTTATTAAACACCTACTATGTGTCAGGCCTGGCATGTGTGTACCCACACACACAAAATGCCTGCTCTCAAAGAGCTGAAGTCCAAGGAGGAGATAATAGGCAAATAACTATATACAAACAAACTATAAACAGGATTATGTGGAGAGGGAAGGCACCACCTTAAGGGGGTTCAGGAAAGGCTTCTTGTAGGAGTTGGGCAGTCTACTTCCCCAGTTCTCCCTATCCCTATCCATCACCTATTTGAACCTTCACTGTGACATCACAAAGTAAATATCCTATAACACAGACAACAGAGTTTGCCAGTATTGAAAATATATATATTTGTTTGTATAAATGTTTATATATATGTGTGTGTGTGTGTGTGTGTGTGTGTGTGTGTGTGTGTGTATTTTAGCGGAGACTTGAAGAAATCCATGGAACCTTTGGAAGGAGAGATGAGGAGGAAAAGAATGCCAGGCACAGGGCCAGCCAGTAAAAATTTCCAGTCAGGAAATGGAGAGTCTTGTACTGAGAACTGCAAGGAAGCTTCACAGATGTCAATCAGACTGGACCAGAACCAGTCTCTAGAGACAGGAGAGTTAGGATAAAACAGAGGTTTAATTTCAAAGAAAGGAAATGCTTACAAGCAGAAGTTCACCTGAGGAGGAGGAGAGCTTAAGATGCTGGAGCAAAGGCAATGCTTTATATACATCTCATGTGTGGAAAATGCAGGCATTCCTGTGGGAACGTTCTCCAAGTTGATTGTCTCGCAGTAGGACACAGAACCCAGAATTAGCATGGTGGGAGTATATACCTGGTTTGTTTCACTTAGCTGTATTGTGAGCATATCAAGAGGTGTGATGGATGGTTCTCAGGTCCCTGGGAAATAGGGAGAAGTCCAGCAAATCTAAACAGTTACTGATTAAAGTGAAAATCATAAATCTCTAAGTGAACACATGGTGCTGGTCAAAGAAATACACTTTGATGGTGGGTGTGATCCTCCAGAGTGCAAAGGATTGTTGTTATGCCAACCTCAGGGCACACCCTGCTTTTTGGGTCTTAGCTCTGGGAAGTAGGATGTCTCCAAATATCTCGACACAGAGTATACAGAAGGGAGTAAGATGTTAAGAAGCCTGAAAAGGTAGAAAGGGCCCAGAATATGAAGGGTTTTAAAAATCAAATAGAGGATTTTCTTTTTTATCTTCATAATAGGAAGCCACTGAGGTTCTTAAGAGAGTATGTGTGTGAAATCATCAGATTTATGATGTAGAAAGATCAGTTAGACATCTGAGTAAAGAATGGACTAAAGTGAGGAGAAATGAGATAGGTAAGACAAGAGAATTTGGAATAGTCCGATACAAGAGGTAATGGGAATTGCATGAGGTTGGTGGTAGGGTCAGAGGAAAGAAGGGGTAGGGAAGAAGAAATGTCACAAAGGTGAAATTGGCAGGGCTTGGTCATAGGTTAGATCCATTAGATGACAGAAAGAGGGGATATAGGCCTGGAAAGGACCACAGAGGCCCATCAGTCCAACCCCCTCATTTTACAAAGGAAGAGGAGGTTGGAAGGGGTTAAGTGATTTGTCCAAGGTCACACAAGTAGGAAGCATAGGTCAAAAGTGAACACCCAAGTCCTCAGGCAATAGAGTGTGGGCTCTTTTCTTGGTGGTATGACATTTCAGGGCCATGAAGTCTAAAATGGCCCTCACTTTATTCAGAAAGGGAAAAAGAGCCCTAAACCTTGATGCTTCTTTGGGAGTATATGTTGTATGTCCAGACTACAGGGTCAGATGAGATTGTCAGCAATAGCACTTGTAGCAGCAGAGAAGTTGTGACATCCTTCCCTACTCAATTATAACCTTGCTGAAGTCAGGGACGGAGTCTTTATTTAACTTCACATCTCTCCTAGGACCCAGGGAAGTGGGCACTCAAATGTTGGCTTAATGGAATCATCCAAGATCACCCAGCTATTTAGTGAAAACAAAGTCTAGTTTCCACAGTGCTTCATTGCCAAGCCTGTGATCTTTTCATCTCAGAATGCTGCTTCCCAAGTCCATGAAAAAGTGTCATTATGTCCTGACTCATGTATTTCTGAGAGCTCCTATGCCCTGTTGATTTTCATCCCTGAAAGAAAGAGCAGGGAAGGAGAACAGTCACATAGTTTTAATCTTCCCCTTTCCCTATGACTATATCACCAAATAAAGCCATCAAGGTTCCCAAAGACACATCAGTGACCCTAAGCACAGCAACCTCAACTAGACTTCCCACATACAAAATCAATCTATTTATGTTTCATGGAACAACTTTCTTTTTTAAAGAAATAAACAACAATGATTATTTCTTCACCTTTTTTTCCCCTTATTCATCCTGTCTTACATTTGCCTGGCCTACCCATCTCACATGTAGACCCTGAGAAAAGTTATTTTTTGAGGTTCAAGTTACTTCATGGGTCAGTATCTACTCTAAACCCTTATTTATAAGGCCCAATTTACATGTCTACTTTTTTAGTCATCCAGATGACTTTATTTTTTTCTTTTTTATCTTATTTAATATTTTATTTTCCCCAATTACCTGTATAATCTTAACATTTTATTTCAAATACTAATTTCCAAATTGTCTTTCCTCTTCCCTGCAATGAGAAGGTAAGCATTTGACATAAGTTATATATGTGTAGTCATGCAAAACATTTTTCTATGTATCATTCTGTGAAAGAAAACAGTAAAAAAAAAGAAATAAGGAAAGTAAAGAAAAAGTATCTTTGATCTGCATTCAGGCTCTACCAGTTCTTTCTCTAAAGATGGGCAGCACTTTTCATTATAAGTCCTACAGTATTGTCTTCAATACTGTTTTGTTGACAATAGCTAGGTTATAAATAGAAGCTCATCACATAATATTGCTGTTACTAAGTATACAATGCCCTCCTGGTTCTGCTCATTTCACTTTGCATCAGTTCCTGTAAGTCTTTCCATGGTTTTCTGAGAGCATCCTGCTCATCATTTCTAAGGCAAAATAGATAAGAGCACTTGTGCTCAATCACAGACAAGCACAGGCCAGGAGAGTAGTAAACACATCTCCTTACATCAAAACCACCTTGGGAGAGCTGAAAACCTACAGGTCCCTAGAAGTTTCTCTGAAAACAGCTGCACAAAACCCCTGAAGCTTGGGACAGTGCACCCTCCACAATGTAAGCAAAGTCCTAGCTTAACAAAGAGTTAAAAAGTCAAGCATAGGCTGGTAATATGAGTAAACAACAGAAAAAAGTTCAGACTATAGAAATGTACTTTGGTGATAAGGTAAGGTCAAAACATACACTCAGAAGAAGATAACATAATTAAAGTTTCTATATCCAAAGCCTCCAAGAACAATATGAATTGCTTTTGGGCCATGGAAGGGCTCAAAAATGATTTTGAAAATCAAGTAAGAGAAGGAGAGGAAAAATTGGGAAGAAAAATGAGAGTGATGCAAGAAAATAATGGAAAACAAGCCAACAACTTGGTAAAGGAGACCAAAAAAAAATACTGAAGAACATAACACCTTAAAAAGTAGACTAGAGGGGGCAGCTAGGTGGTGCAGTGAATAGAGCACCGGCCTTGAAGTCAGGAAGACCTGAGTTCAAATCCACCCTCAGACACTTGACACAATTACTAGCCATGTGACTTTGGGCAAGTCACTTAACCCCAATTGCCCTCCAAAAAGCAAAAAAAAAGATTAGACCAGACCAAATTGCAAAAAGGGTTCAAAAAGGCAATGAGAAAAAGAATGCCTTAAAAAGCAGTACTGGCCAGATGGAAAAGGGGGTCCAAAAGCTCACTAATGAAAATAATTCCCCAAAAATTAGAATGGAGGGGGGCAGAGCCAAGAGAGCAGAGTAGAAGCAGGAACTCCCCGTGGCTCTGGCTTCCACCTTCCCAAATCCACGTAAAAAGGGGACTCTAAACAAACTTTGGAGCTGCAGAACCCACAAAATAACACAGAGAAGCTAACCTCCCACTAAGGACAACTCTGCAGGCCAGCAGGAATATAGCACAGTGCTCTGGGAGCCAAGCCCAGCCCCACCCAAGGCTTTAGCCCCAGGGCAGGCCTGGCCAGCCACAGCCAGAGGGACTCCAGATCAGCAGCAGCTGTGGCCATTTCCAGATTTATCAACACACAGATGCTAAGGACAAAGTGAGAGGTCAGTGCAGTCTGGACTTTGGAACCAGTAAGTGGGAGTGCATGGCTTTTGCTCCTGGGGCGAGAAGCCACTGAGATGCTGGCACAGCCAGCGTCACGTGGCAGCTTCAGCTCCTGGCCTACAGAGTGTAGGGAGACCAAGCACCAGTCTGAGGGGTAATCGCTCTTGCTTTAACCTGCTTGGATCTGGATTGCAGTCTAGTGTGGAGGTACTGGGGTGTGTGTCCAACTTGCCAGAGAGTGTGGAGACCTCAGAGAGGGCACCCATCTAATACTTCTGGCAACTGAGAAAACCCAAGTGTTTGGGACAAAAGCTCCCCTGTCTGGTGGCAGAGTCCTACTGTGGCAAAAAGCCCAGGGGTCAAGTGACTGAGGGGCGACATGACCAGGCAAAGGAAACAAAGCAGACAGAAGATTCCAACATTAGACACCTATTTGGGGGACAAAAAGGAGCAAAGAATGGAACAGGAAGAAGACAGTGAAGTCAGAACTCCTCCACCAAAAGCTTCAAAGGAAAATACGAGCTGGTTACAGGCCATAGAGGACCTTAAGAAGCAGATAAGAGAAGTGGAGGAAAAACTGGGAAGAGAAATGAGAACAATGCAAGAAAATTATGAAATGAGAGTCAACAGCCTGACTGAGGAAAATAATACCTTAAAAAACAGACTGACTCAAATAGCAAAAGAGGCTCAAAAAGGCAATGAGGAGAAGAATGCCTTAAAAAGTCGAATTTGCCAGATGGAAAAAGAATCTCAAAAGCTCAATGAGGAGAATCATAGCTTCAGAATTAGACTGGAGCAAATGGAAGCTAATGACTTTATGAGAAATCAAGATGCTGTTAAACAGATACAAACAAATGAAAGAAAAGAAGGCAATGTGAAATATCTCATGGGAAAAACCACTGACCTGGAAAACAGATCCAGGACAGATAATTTAAAAATTATAGGACTACCTGAAAGCCATGATCAGAGAAAGAACCTAGAAATCATCCTTCAAGAAATTCTCAAGGAAAACTACCCTGATATTTTAGAATGAGAGGGCAAAATAGAGGTTGAAATTATCTACCATTCACCTCCTGAAAAAGATCCCAAAAAGAAAACTCCTAGGAATATCATAGCCAGGTTCCAGAATTCCCACATTAAGGAGAGAATATTACAAGCAGCCAGGAAGAAACAATTTGAATACTGTGGAAACACAATCAGGATAACCCAGGATCTGGCAGCTTCTACACTGAGGGATCGAAGGGCTTGGAATATGATATTCTGGAGGTCAAAGGAGCTGGGATTAAAACCAAGAGTCACCTACCCAGAAAAACTGAGTATCCTGTTTCAGGGGAAAATATGGTCATTCAGTGGAATAGAGGACTTTCAAGCATTCTTCCTGAAAAAACCAGAGTTGAACAGAAAATTTGACATTCAGATACAAGAAGCAAGAGAAGCATGAGAAGGTAAACAGGGAAAAGAAACCATAAGGAACTTATCAAAGTTGAACTATTAACATTCCTACATGGAAAAACAATAATTGCAACTTATGAATCTTTTCTCAGTAGTTGAAGGGAATAGAAATATATATGAGGGTATATGGGCATATGAATACATATGTGAATGTGTGTATATATGTTTACAGGTATATATAGATAGAGGGCACAGGACCAATTTAACTGAAAGGGATGATACTTAAAAGGTAAAATTAAGAGGTGAGAGAGGAATATAATGAGAGGATATGGGGAAAGACAAAATGGGGTAAACTATCTCATACAGAAGAGGCAAGGGGAAATGGTTATACTGGAGGAGAAGAATAGGAAGGGAAAAGGGAATGGCTCAACCTTATTCCCATTGAACTTGGCTTGAGGAGGGAATGAAATACACACTAAATAGGGTATCTCACACTACAGGAGAGTAGGGGGAAGGGGATGAGAGGGGGGATGATGGAAGGGAGGGCAAGCTGGCGGGAGGGAAGTTGGAAGCACCCACTTTTGAAAAGGGATGGTATCAAAGTAGAGAACAGAACAAGTGAGAGGTGGGATAGGAGGGAGGGAAATATAGTCAGTCTTTTACAATATATCTACTATTTTATTGTTTTGCATTAGCCACACATGTACATCCTATACTGAACTGCTTATCTTCCCAGTAAGGGTGGGTGACAAGGGAGGAAGGGAATGAATCTGGAATTCAAATTTTTAAAATCAAATATTCAAATATGTATGTGTACATATGTGTGTGTGTATATATATATATATGTATACTATTATCAATACTATTTTACATGTAATTGGGAAATAAGATATACAGGCACTGGGTCATAGAGATCCACTGGAAAAGTTGAAAGGGGTATGGGAGAAAATATGGGAGAGAGCAGATTGGAGGAGGGGACATCCTGTGGGACTGCTATTTTTGGGGTGTTGGTAGGGGGAAAATGGGGAGAAAATTTATAACTCAAAATATGGCGGAAATGAATGATGTAAATCATAATAAAGCATTTGAAAAAAAACTAGAATGGAGCAAATGTAAGCTAATGACTCCATGAAAAAATCAAGACATTATAAAACAAAACCAAAAGAATGAAAAAATAGAAGACAATGTGAAATATCTCATTGGAACCTGACCTGGAAAATAGATTCAGGAGAGATAGTTTAAAAATTGTTGGACTACCTGAAAGCTATTATCAATTTAAAAATTGTTGGACTACCTGAAAGCTATTATCAAAAAGAAAAAGAGCCTGGACATCATCTCTCAAGAAATCAAGGAAATGATATTAAGCCCTGATATTCTAGAACCAGAGGGGAAAATAGAAATTGGAAGAGATCCCAAGATGAAAACTGCCAGGAACATTATAGCCAAATTCCAGAATTCTCAGGTCAGGGATAAAATATTGCAAGCACCAGAAAGAAACAATTCAAGTATTGTGGAACCACAATCAGGATAACACAAGATTTAGCAGCTTCTACATTAAGGGACTGGTGAGTTTGGAATATGAAATTCTGGAGATCAAAGGAGTTGGGATTAAAACAAAGAATCACCTACCCAGCAAAACTGAGTGTAATCCATGAAGGGAAAATTGATATTCAATGTTATAGAGGAATTCCATGCATTCTTGAGAAAAAATGAGAGCTAAATAGAAAATTTGACTTTCTAATACAAGATTCAAGAGAAGCATGAAAAGGTACCTTAAACAAGAAAGAGAAATTATAAGGAGCATATTAAAGGTGAACTGTTCCATTCCAACATGGAAAGATGATATTTGTAATTCATGAGACCTTTCACTTTATTAGGATATTTGGAAGGAATATATATATATATATATGGACGGAGGGCACAGGATGACTTTGATGGGGTGCTTGGTATCTATATTTGTAACATCAATTTGTAATACCAATTTGTAACATCAGTCTGTAAAACCAATTTGTAAAATCATACTACCCCCCTAGCCTCAGAGCATTATCTCTGCCCCTTCTCCCTACCCACATTCTGCCTAGCTTCAGAGCATTAACTCTGCCCAGCAACAACTCATGACTTGTTTATCTCAGCTTGGAACAATAACAAGCTACATCTATGAATCCTTCACAAAAGTACCTTTAAACATTCCAGCTCAGGCAACTATTATCTGCCCCTTGTATAGTGTCCCGCTGCCCCCATGAATCCTTCAATACCCTATCTCTAGGTTAACTCCTTAGTAATTATCCACATACTGAGTCTCCATTAGCCTTGGTTCCCACACGTCAATCTTGTCAAACATGACACTGATAGGTGGCAGACTGGGCACTTCTCTGTCAGCCCTTGACCATTAGCTGACTGCCTAAAACCACACCTCCAGGTAGTCCCCCTTTGGGCTATTTCCCAGTGAATTATGGGCAATATGCCTGCACAGTCACATTAAAACTGCATGTTCCTTTAAACACTGGCCCCACATTAACTCCTCCCTAATCCCACCCTCTTCTCACCTGGTCAGCATAAATGACATCCAATGAATAGCCTTAACTCCTTAAAAGCTATGCCTGTGTCTTCTTTAAGCTTGCAGGTCCCCTAAGGACCCTTGCCCGCTGTAAAGCATACAATAAACTTTCACAATTCTGACTCCAAGTTGGCTTGGTCTGAATTCTTTCCAGACTGAATCACAGGCTTTCTGGTCTTAGATAAAGATCAGAGTTCCTGCTGAACCTATTGTCATCCCTCTTCAACTTGAATATGAAGGGATGATATCTAAAAAAATAAAATTAAAGGGTGAGAGAGGAATGTACTGCGAGAAGGAGAAAGTGAAAGGTAGAATGGGGTAAATTATCTCACATAAAAAAGGCAAGAAAAAAAAAACGTTTACAGTGGAGAGGAAGAGGTGAGAGATGAGAGAGAATGAGTGAATCTTACTGTCATCAGAATTGGCTTAATGACAGAATAACATACACATTCACCTGGGTATGGAAATCTGTCTTACCCTACAGGAAACTAGGGGGGAAACAGGTAAGAAGGGGAAGATAGAAGGGAGGGCAGATTGGGAGAGGGGGTGTAATGCCATGCATTTTTTTGCCACTGTGAACAGCTTTTTTAAGGTTCTGATTACTCAGTATAGTGATCACTCTATTTATTCCATAACAAAAGCAAAACATCCATGGAAAATAAAGGTACAGCATTCACAATATTACAACTTATCATGGAAAATCACAATATAATATTCACAACATAGTCTCAAAGTAAAATAGGCACTCTTAAGTTAACTCAGTCACTTATCAGTAGTCTCAAAGTACAATAGTCAAAGTCTTCCACTCATGGGGCAAAGTCTTAATTAACTAAATCAGTCACTTATCAGTAGTTTCAAAGTACAATAGTCAAAGTCTTCCACTCATGGGGCAAAGTTTTGATTAACTCAATCAGTCACTTATCAGTAACAATATCTCAAAGTACTCAAAGTACAATCAGTCACTTATCCAACAAAGTCTTACTAAGTATCATACACAAAACCTTCCACCCCTTAGGTCACTAGTAAACTATAATTCCATAATTACTCAGTACCCAAGGAGAGGTCTTTTCATCTTGACTTGGAGCCTGTTCTCAGATTCCCTGGATCCCCTTCCATGGTCTCAGATTCTCCCTGGATTCACCAGACTGTCACCTGGGTTCAATGGCAGACAGCTCCCAGTTCCTTGACCAACTCTCTGGGCAGGTTCTGTTCCACACTG
Source organism: Petaurus breviceps papuanus (assembly GCF_028583685.1). NCBI lineage: Eukaryota > Metazoa > Chordata > Mammalia > Diprotodontia > Petauridae > Petaurus > Petaurus breviceps. The sequence continues at coordinate 68,892,271 of NW_027185764.1, forward strand.
AAGTTCACAGGGTCTGGTCCATGTCAGATCCTTCACCATTTCTGCTCTAGGGAATTCAAGGCTCAACCAAGCCGCAAACAAAGTCTCAGCATCCCAGTCATGCTTCAGTCACCTGGGCTCCTGGCTCCAGCTCCTGGCCTCCTGGCTCTGGGCTTCTGGGATCCTGTTCAGAAGAAGCTCCATCACCACCACAAGTTCTCAGGACTCAGTTCTCCATTGTTCTGAAGCTGCTCTGCCACCAGATCTTGGTCTCAAGGAAATTCTGACTGTGACTCTCTGGGGCTTTTCTTATATACATAGTATTACCTACTTCCTTCAGCCAACCCCTTCCTGTTACGTCAGTTAACAGGAGACAGGAGTTCATACCATCTGTTCCCCCAATTGGAGGCTTGATCAGTTACTAAGTGTTAAGTACCTGCTACTTTTGCCAACAAAAAGGGATCTTCAAATTCAAAATTACATTACCATTACAGGGGGTAATCAGAAGCAAACACTTTGGAGGAAGGAGAGGGTGAAAGGAAACAATATGGCTATTATGGAAGTGTTTTGCATGACTACACATGTATAACATATATCAAATTGTTGCTTTCTCAATGAGGTGAGGGAAGGAGGGAGGAAGGGTGAGAATTTGGAACTCAAAGTTTTGAAAAAAAAAGGTTAGAAATTGTTGTTACATGTAACTGGGAAATAAGATGCACAGGCAATGGGGTATAGAAATCCACCTCATCCTACAGGAAAATAGAAAGGGGAGAGGATAAGAGAAGGGGAGGGAGGTGATAGAAGGAAGGGCAGAACAAGGGAAGGGGAAGGAAAACACTTTTGAGGAGAGACATGGTGAAAGAAGAGAGAGAATAGAATAAACAGAGCTTAGGGAAATAGAATGGAGAGAAATAATTGGCAATAGTAACTGAAAAAAATTTTTGAAGCAAGCTTCTCTGATAGAGGCTTCATTTCTCTAACATAGAAAACTGTGTCAAATTTATAAAAAAAAAAAAAAGAACCACTCCCCAGCTAATAAATTATCAAAAGATATAATCAGTTTTCAGATGAAATAATTAAAGTTATCTATAGCCATATAAAAAATATTCTAACTCACTATTGATTGGATTCTGAAGGGAATCCAGGTGGCACAGTGAATAGAACACTGGCCCTGGAGTAAGGAGGAACTGAGTTCAAATTTAACCTCAGACACTTAACAAAAAAACTAGCAGTGTGACCTTGGCCGAGTCACTTAACCCCAATTGCCCTCCTTTCCCCCTCCAAAAAAAAAAAGAAGAAAACTAGAGACTAATGTTCTCAGTGAATATTAATGCAAATATTTGGGGTGGCTAGGTGGTGCAGTGAATAGAGCACCAGCCCTGGAGTCAGGAGAACCCTGAGTTCAAATCTAACCTCAGACACTAAACACAAAAACTAGCCATGTGATTTTGGGCAAGTCACTTAACCCCAATTGCCCTCCAATAAGCAAAAAAAAAAAAAAATTTCTGAAGTTCTATGTCATACATATTAGATTAGCTAATAGGACAAAAAAGGTAAATGACAAATGTTGGAGGGGATTTAGGGAAAATGAGACATTAATGTACTGTTGTTGGAGTTGTGAATTAATTAAACCATTCTATAGAGCAATCTGGAACTATGCCCAAAGGGCTATACAACGCTGCATACCCTTTGACATAGCAATAGCACTACTAGACCTATATCCCAAAAAAGACAAAAAACAAAAAGGACCTATATGTACAAAAAATATTTATAGTAGCTCTTTTCTGGGGATAAAAAATTGGAAATTTTAAAAAAGAATTGGAAATTGAGGGGATGCATATCAATTATGGAATGGCTGAATAAGTCGTGGTATGTAATGGTGATGGAATACTATTGTACTATAAGAAATGATGAGCAGGGTGCTCTCAGAAAAAAAAAACTAGGAGACTTACATGGGCAGATGCAAAGTGAAGTGTACTGGGTACAAAGTAACAGCTATATTGTAAGATGATTAGCTGTGAATGACTTAGTTATTCTCAGCAATACAACTATCTATGACAACAGGGAAAGACTTAGGATGAAAAATACTATCCAACCCCAAAGAAAGAACTGATGGTATCTGAGTACAGATTGAAGCAACTTTTTAATTTTTTTCTTTTTATCATTTTCTTGAGTTTTTCTAATCTATGTTTTCTTTTACAACATGAGTATTAGGGATATATTTTGCATGAATACACATATAATCTATATGGAATTGCTTGCCTTCTCAATGAGGGAGGATGGAGAGGGAGGAAGGGAGGGAATTTGGAACTCAAAGTTTTAAAACAAGCAATATGTATCCCAATCATTTATGGCTCACTGCTTCCCAGTTTTGCAGAGAAGTTAATAGTTTCAGTCATCTTTCTTGATATAATTGTGCTATCATTCTCTATATTAAAAGAGTACAAGCTTTCTGTTTCTTCCCTGAGCCAGCTTATATTTTTCTTGTTCTTCCATTCTCCATAAATTTTACAGGAAAACTTGCTCTCCCAGTTTACTTATAGTACCAGCCTTTATATCTAAATCATGTACCCATTATGCCTTTATTTTGGTATAGGGTGCAAGATGTTGGTCTATGCCTAGTTTCTACCATATTATTTTCCTGTTTTCCCAGCAGTTTTTGTCATATAGTGAGTTCTTATCCCAGAAGCTGGCATCTTTGGGTTTATCAAATAGTAGATTACTATAGTCATTTACTACTGTGTCTTGTGTACCTAACCTATTCCACTGATGGTGGGTGCTATTTCTATCTCCATTTTACAGATGAAACTGAGGCTTACTTGCCCAGAGTCACACAGCTAATAAGTGTCAGAGACAGAGTTTGAACTGAGGTCTTCCTGACTCCATTCCTAAAACTCTAATGCATCATCTAGCTGCCTGCTGTAAAAGTGGGAATGGAAAGAAAGAGCACCAAATGCCCCCAAAGGAATTTCAAAGGAAGAATGGATATAGGGAATGAAAGAATCAAAGGAGAATTCAAGGTGTCCAGCTTTGGGAGTTGAGACAAGGTAGGCTGTATTTTTGTCCCAGTACCAAAACTTTTGCCACAGGCATTACCCATCCCAAAAGGAAAGGTTCTTAAAATGTTGTCAAGAAAACAATCATTGCTAAATTTGTGACTCAGAATTATTACTGATTGATTCTTTGATGTAGGTTGTGCCTTAAGACCTCTATGAGCTTTTAGTAAAGCCAACTACATTAGAATCTCCCCAGGAACATATAAATAGAGGAATACAGATACACAGTACATATGCCCAGACAACCAGACTCTCTGGAGCTGAACTATTCTGCCATATGGAGATCTTAGCAAATTTTCTTTCTTCTCCATGAGACAACAGATTCAATTATGCAAGTAAGAATGCCAGTGAGGTTCTCTCCCTTGACCAAAATATAGAGTTTTGTTTGTTTTTTTGTTTTGGCATCTGACAGATAAAGTTAATAAATATGGTCCTTTAGCTTAGCTTTTGTCTGCATGTAGATCTAGTGAAAACTCTGGGATCAGTGTGGGAATTGATCCATCATCCTTCACAAAGTTTCTGTGTTTTATTTTGTCAGAGCCCCTCAAATAAGATTTGGGAGCAGAGGCTTCTAGTGAAGGGTTAAATAGAAGTAACTAGTATTTTTAGCACTAAAGCAGATGATTGTTTAGGACAGCAGATATGGATTCAGTACCAGATGTACAGTTAAAAGAAAAGACTTTTTTTCCCTGTGTGTGTTGGCTCATAGGTTATGACTTAAGAGTTATCAGCCTGCTCTAAAAGGAGAGGTTTTCTAGTCACTGAACCCAGCAAATAAGAGCCAACATGGCTAGGAGATGGTCCTGAAGAGATGAAGCCCAGAAGTTTGTAGCAGAGAGCAATCTCTGAGTAAACCAAGAGATTAGCGGTGCAACTGAACAGAACTAAATACTCAACCATAACTGCAATCCCAGTAAAGAGCATTGTTGGTGGAGTGGTAAACTGACCCAATCATGTGGAGAACAACCTGGAATTATGCCCCAAAAGTTATTAAACTACCTATACCCTTTGATTCAGCAATTTTTCTACTTGGTCTATTTCCAAAGATGATTAGGGAAAAAGGAAAAGAACATATATGTTCTAAAATGTTTATACAGCTCTTTGTGGTGGCAAAGAATTGGAATAGGAAAAGAATTGGAAGCCTGTCAATTAGGGAATAGCTTAACAAGTTATGACATATGATTATGATAGAATACTAATGTGCTGTAGGAAATGATGAGATCAATGGTTTTAGAAAAACATGGAAAAGACTTGCATGAAATAATGAAGAGTGAAATGAACAGAACCAAGAGAACATGGTATATACTAACAGCTATATTATTTTAAGAATGACTTTGAGTTAGTAAGTTATTTTGGTTATTATAAATACCCAAATTAACTATAAAGGACATATGAAGGAAGATGCTATCTGTATCCAGAGAAATTATTGATAAATAGAAATAAGTATAGAATTATATACATACATATATGTGTACATTTATATATACATATATGTATATGTATGTATCTATCTGTAGATAGATAGACCTATTTGCGTGTAATTGTAGCTATATCTTGGATGGGGAGAAGGAAGGAAAAAAGGGAAAAAAGAAATATATATGATAATTTTGTTGTATATTTGAAAGGAACAGCAAATAGTGCATAGTAGATTTACATTTTCATCTGCAATTATCATTTTTAATGTACTGTTATGGAAATGCTTGTTTTATTCCATAAATTAAAAATGAAATAAATTCTGAAAAAGAGAGTATTAGGGTGACATCACTAAAGGTTAAGGGCCAGTCAGTGCTGGACTGTGCTCCTCTCTCAGCCTGGTGAAACAGACCTTTCCTGTTGACCTTCCAGGTTCTCTTGGGGTGGAGATTTGTTTCGCTCTCTCTTGTTGTGGGTTCTGCTGTTCTAGAATTTGTTTAGAGTCATTTTTTACAGGTATTTGGAGGGGCTTGGAGGAGAGTTTTGGTGAGTCCCTGGTTCTACTCTGCTATCTTGGCTCACTGTATATATTTCTAGCAAAGCATTTCACCATATTCCTCTCAGATGCAAAGTGTTCCCCCCTTTCTTAACAGAAGGTATCACAAATTTAGTACCCTCCAAATAGATTCCAATTACATTTTTGTGCTTTGTTAATAAGTATTCACAGCTTGTATCACTCAAAAAATCTATGAACACAAGGAAAAAAACGTAATGGTCTCAGAAGCAAAAAAGACGTTCCAAAAGTCCAAGGTATATAAAGAATAAATTGTTATCTATCAAATAATTCTTGAACAAGCTGCCCCAAAGTACATTTATTTATTTTAAAAAAAGTAAATTTATCCTGCCTTTGCTGATTAATGTGAAACCTCTGTCTCAGTTCCATGCTTTTATGGCTTATTAATATGCTACAACTATGCATAAAAAAACAAGAATAATGAAAATGCTAGCATATTTGATGTCCACATGGAAAACTGTTCCCTATTTAAAACATTCTAGCTACATAATAATGCCAAGCGCAATTAATAAAAAAAAAAAAGAGGAGACAGTTTTTTAGGGGGACAGCTCTAGCCCACTTTGGTTTTACCTAGCCTTAAATCTATTGCCATTTCTCCTAAATAGAACTAAGTGTGGCTTCTAAATAAACAGGGAGTTGAACCCAAACTCTTTTATTAGTCTCCTGGTATATATGAATGACAATGAGTTATAATAGCTGCAATACAACTGCAAATAGCTGCAAATAAAACAACCCACACCAAATGGTTTAATCTTGTGAAATCTCCATGATATCAAAATGCCAGTTGGTCTCAATAAGTATAAAATATTTAATGCATACCAAGGAAAGATAGAGACTAAAGGCTTTGAGCTTGAAACCAGAGTTTATGTTGAATCACTGGGTGAAGGCAACACTTACAAGTACCTTGGTCTTGGGACAGGTCAAGGAAGATGGTAACACCCAGGAGACATGAATTAAGAAGTTTCTCCTAAAGAACATTTTTTGTTTAAAATTACCAAGATATGAGAGTCTAAATATGCAAATATTGAATATATCTCAACTATTTCATGGAATCGAACTAGAAGAAATGTAAAGGCACACATGTTCTTGGCCTAGTTATTGGTCACTTAATAAAATGGGCCTCCTTTAAAAATAAAACAAAACAAATGAACAAACCTTGTTGTCCTCCAAGAAAGACACTCGGACAGAAAGACATCAAAGAGAAGTTTGTAGCTGAATGCTTTAAGAAATACACTGGTATCTTGAAATCAAAGCTGAATAGTAAGAACATATGGAAAGAAATTATGCTTGTGAAAGATTAGTATTAATGTACACTTCTGAAACTGTAACATGGACCATAACAGATTGGGAAAATAACCTCCCCACCAAAAAATCCTATACAATACCCAGGACCAATCACCCTAAGGCAGCTATAGAAAGATAAACAGTTCCTGTCAGAATGGAGGAAGAAGATTGAAAGCCATTCTCAAAGGGCAGGAAAAATAGGTTAAAAACCTATAGAAATACTTTTGGAGCAGGCAGATATTACTTCACTGAGCACATAACAGATACACACCATCAGATTTGTCAAATATCTCCTATGATTACATTATTTCTGGATGGGCACTGTGAAATGGCTAAGATTGAAAAAGTCATCAAAAGGCTTTCCACAGGTAACATCTAAGGAGCACCAATGTTGTTGTTCAGTTATTTTTCAGTTATGTCCAACTCTTCATGACGCCATTTGGAGTTTTCTTAGCAGAGACACTGGAGAAGTTTGGAATTTACTTTTCCAGATCATTTTCCAGAGGACGAACCTGAAGCAAACAGGGTTAAGGAACTTTCCTAGGCTCACATGGCTAGTAAGTGTCTGAGGCCAGATTTCAACTCAGGGAAGATGAGTCTTTGTGGCTCTAGGCTCAGCACTCTAGCCACTCTACCACCTAGCTAGCCAAGGATCATAAAACAAATCACTAAATCAGATGGTTTTGTTTGTGGAAATCAAAGTGGGGAGCAAAGTTAAGATGGCAATTCAGCACCAGGTCACTGCCACCCAAAATTATAGAATTTTTTGCTTAAGGAGCCTTGATTTACTAACCAAGCTATTCAAGGAAATAGCAAAAAACTGTACATCACAAGTTGAAAGAGAGAGAGAGAGAGAGAGAGAGAGAGAGAGAGAGAGAGAGAGAGAGAAAGAAGAAAAAAGAAACATAGACTGAATATACAGTAAGATATGACATGGCATCTAGAATTATAAATCAGAATCCTAACTGCCTTTCATAGACTTACAGACAAATCCCCATACACAAACATAGACTTCAAACTCTCCTGGACAGCTCCATCTATGAACTATCCTGGAAGCTACTATCATCACAGTCAGAACTGTTGTCCACAATCTCTCAGACATAACACACATCTACAAAACCTTAAATATAACATTTTAATTAATTCTGCCATACCAAATACCTATAATCTTCAAGATAAATGAAATGAAAAACTTTTAAAATATAGAGAAAGTGCAAATTACAGCAAAATTAAATGAGAATAGAATGAAGTATTTATCATCTCTCTTGTCCTGTTGCTGGCACATAAAGGATACTTTCAGTGACCCTACAGATGCTAAGGACAAATCCTGTTTTTATTATTGTAGTTACAAAATTATATTACATATTATGGGCAGCTAGGTAGCACAGTGGATAGAACATCAAGCCTGAAGTCCAAAAGACTTATTTTCATGAGTTCAAATCTAGCCTCAGACACTTACTAGCTGTATGACCCTGGGCAAGTCACTTAACCCTGGTTGCCTCAGTTTCCCCCTCTATTAAATGAGCTGGAAAAGGAAATAGTAAACCGCTCCAGCATCTTCTCCAAGGAAATTCCAAATGGGATCATGAAGAGTCAGATATAATTGAAAAATGATTGAACAATGAATTATATATTATTATATTATTATTTCACAATAATCCTTATTATTTTACTTGGCTACAAAAAACCTGTTATTTTATATCCTTGTGCAATGTCCCAGGAGACATTCAAATGAGGTGATGGTGGTGGTGGTAGTAGTTAGTACTGGTGGTAGTAGGTGTAGTAGTACTAATAGCAGCAGCAATAGTAGTAGTAACTGCTTCATTGTTTGCACAGCGTTTTATATGTATGTGTGTGTTCTAATTCTATTCACAATTCTGAGATTCTTATAAACTATAGATATTATCTCTATTTTACAGATGACGAAACTGAGGCTCAAACATACCCAGAGTCACATCGGCGGTAAATTTCAGAACTGGGATCTGAGCCCAGGTCTCCCCTGAATCCAAGTAGGGTACTCTTTCTATTACACTATATATACTTCCATTGTAAAATAATGTCTCACATTCGAATAGTGTTGTAAGACTGAAGAAGGTTTCTGTAAGAGACTAAATGACTTGCCCATCATCACACAGCTAATGAACAAAGGGTTTTAAACCCAGGTATCCTGACTGCATGCACTGAGTTCTATCCTGCTCTGCTTCCTCACTTCTGTCTCTTAGGATTCCTAGCTTCTTTCAAAGATCAGCTCACTACAACATACTGCTGTCCTGCTGACCTAAAGAATTCAACTTCTTGGCAAACCTCTCTTAGTGGGGAAGAACCAATAGTTTTCATTCCTGATGTTTGGAAAGTTCTTCTAATTTCCGCTTACTGGGTCTCTGCCTCCATGCTTTGCCAAAGAGCTGGAGCCACCTGTCAGATTGGCAAAGATGACAAAAACAAGGAAAAGTAAATCATGGAGGGTTGGTGGAAAGACAAACATGCCAAGGCACATTTGCTGGAGTTATGCGTTGGGATAACGCAATGTTGGGTGGCATTAAGAGAGCTCCACTTTCCAGGATTACGGATGGGATGATCTTACATCCTAGCCTATAAACCACACCCTGATCAGACCATATCTGGGACAGTAGGTTTAGAGGAAGGCATGCAGAATGGTAGCGTGACTTACAAGGATTGATTGACATGAGTGGGAATGTTTAATCAGGAGATGAGAAGATTGTTGAGAGGGAAAGAAAGGAGAAATGATAAGGTTCATTAAATACTCATAAAGCTGCCAGATGAAAGAAGGAATTGAAGAATTTTTCTCTTTTATCTAAGGGACAGAACTGGAAACAATGGATGGAAGTCACAAAGATACAAAATTAGGCTTGAAATATGGAGGGAAATCCTTATAATTAGAGCAGGGCTTCTTAAACTGGGGTCCATGGACCACCTCCCCTCCTACCAAGGGATCCATAGATAGATTTCAGGGAATGAGGCCTTTAACTTAGAAAGGGGAAAATAAATCTTTATTTTTATTAACCTCTAACTGAAATTTAGTATTTCCTTTAATTATGAATTTGAAAACTATATAGTGGGAAGCCTTTGCCAGACTGCCAAAAGATTAAGAACCCCTGAATTAGAGCTCTCTCAAAATGGAACAGATGACCATAGAACTAGTAGGCTTTCTTGGAGGTCTTTATGCAAAGGCTGGCTAACTACCTGTCAGACATGTTATAGTGGGAATTCTTTTTCAGTTATAGTTTGGACTAGATAGCTACTATTCCCTTCCAACTCTGTGATTCCCACCCCTATCCTGCCACTCACTCAAGAAATACACTTCATGCCAGGTACATTTTTAAGGCTGCTCTGCCTGACAAAGTGAGGGAATTATGGAACTAGCCCAGCAGACATCTGTTTCCCAGTCCACTCAGCTAAGCTCTTCTTCCTGTGGTTTGGCCACCTCTGTTTAATCCATACGAGCCAAGGGTGCTAAACTGATTGGTTCATTTGAATCATAGAACAGTCTTGGAGAGCTGATCAGAAGTGTTTCCAGCAACCGCACTGGTTCAGACTAGAAGAATATAAATAAAAATATCAAGCTTTGACAGCCTACAACTCCAACTCCCCAGTTATCCTGCAAGTTACAAGAGGGGAACACAAAGAGCAGAAAAGAGAATGCCAGCCGAGTCTGGTGATGATGACAGGAGATAAAGAGCAGAAAAAGGATACAGTTAGCTTTAACTTAGCAAAGGAGTTTAAAAGCAAGGAAGGCACTGAACTTAAAGCCCCTTCCTATCCCAGAAAAGAAGCCGCTTCCAAAGACTCAATATAAAGAATGAGCCAGCTCATCAGCATTTACAAGGAAACAACAACGTAATCAGCCAAGCCTTAAACTCACATGCTAGGATCTGGAAAGGCCAACTGTTCAGTTCTTATGAATGAAGTACCACAGAACCTGAGCATTGAAAAGGCTGTTAGAAATCCTTTTGTTGAAAACACACAATGAGGATCCAGTGTGCTGGGTCCAAAATTGAACTTATTTTCCCCTATATGGTGCATACATGAATATGTGCATGTCCTGGTTTGTCAAGAAGATATCCTGCTCTGGGAAAAAAAAAATTCTTCCAATATTCTCCACCCATTCTCCTTAGATAAGGGCAAAAAAAAAAAAGATTTATACTTCAGTATGAGTTTGAAATGTGTTGGTCAAATTGTTCTTAACCCAAGACACCCTTGCAGGGGAAGATAAAATATCAAAACAGGAGTGGCAATGAAGCATTTGTCATCCAGAGAATTGTTCAATTCTATTTCCACAACAAATATTGCATCCCTGCCCTTCATTATACTCATGTGGCTATTGCCCTTGTTCAGGCCATAATAACCTCTCTATTAGACTACTGCAAAAGCTCCTAATAGGACTTAGCTTCTAGTTTCTCAACTTTTTAATATACAGTCCCCTCCCATAATAGTTTCCCTAAAATACATGTAGTAGGTGGCATGCAGAGGCAGGCCCGGAAGGGGCCTGATCAACCCATCAACCACAAGGGCCATTTCCAGGCCTATCAACAAAAGGCTGGGACTGGACAGAGCAGGATAAGAATCAAATGCAGGGCCCCTGGCAGGGAAAGCAACTAATCCTGGGACTACCAATCCACAGGCCAGAAATTTAAAAGGCCCCTATCTGGACGTCCAGGGACCAGGATGGCAGAGTGAATCCCAGCTACTCCAATCATCCCCCTCTGACCCTGAAAATATAATAATTATTGCCCCAGAGCAAAACCTTAAACAGTAAAGGCTTGAGAACCCTAGAGGAAGGGCATGGCTAAGGCCCTGTCTCAAAATGGGTAGAAAGCAGACTGCAACGACAAAGATTCTGGAGTCCTACTATCCTAAGAGGGAGGAACCAAATTCAGAGAGGGACAGTCTGAAGCCTCAACAGGGAACAGGTCTCAAGCACAGAAAGCATTCCTAGATGAGGTCAAAAGGAACTTTGAAAACCAAATGAGAGAGATAGAAAATAAAATGAATAATTCTTTTAAAATCAAAATTGTAAAATTAGAAAAACATTGCAATGAAGAAAACAGCTCCTTAAAAAGAAAAATGTGTGATATGGAAAAGTAGCTCCAAAAACTGAGGAAAATAATTCACTAAAAACAAGAATCAACCAAATTGAAGTGAGTAACTCTATGAGGAACCAAGAATTAGTCAAACAAAACATCAAGAATGAAAAATTAGAAAAAGAGGTAAATATTGCAATAGAAAAATAACTGACCTAGAAAACAGATTCAGGAGAGATAATTTGAGAATCATAGGCCTACCGGAAAATCATGATGAAAAAATGAGCCTGGACAACCTCCTCCAAGAGCTCATCAAGGAAAACTGCCCTGAGATACAAGAACCAGAGGATAAAATAGAAATCGAGAGAATCCACCAGTCACCTCCTGAAAGAGATCCCAAAATTGAAAAGTTCGCAAAATGTTGTGGCCAAACTCCAGAACTACCAAGTAAAGGAGAAAATACTTCAAGTGGCCAGAAAGAAAAAATTCAAATATCGAGGAACCACAGTGAGGATCACACAGGATTTGGCAGCCTCTACACTGAAAGAATAGAGGAAGTGGAATACAATTTTTCACAAGGCAAAAGAGCTCGGGTTACAACCAAGGATCACCTACCCAGTGAAATTGAACATATTCTTACAGGCAAGGAGATGGTCATTCAGTGATATAACAGATTTCCAGACCTTCCTGATGAAAAAGCCAGAGCTCAATGGAAAATTCAACCTCCAATTATGAGACTCAAGAGAGACACAGAAAGTAAACAAGGAAAACACACACTGTTATTTAATAAGAGCAAACTGTTTATAGACAAGTAGAGGGTATGGGTATAAATTACACAAAACAATGATAAAAAAATCCTTATTAAAGGCTACAAAGGGACTGCAATAGAAGAAGAAGAAAGAATGAAGTGGAAAAGGGTAAATTATGCCACACAAAGAGGCATAAAAACAATATAACAGAATGAAAGAAGGGAGGGAGATGAGTATTATATGAGCTTTTCCCTCATTAGTTCTGGTGCAAGGAGGGAATAACACAACAAGTTAAGTATAAGACTCTATGGAAAAGAGACACAAAATGTATCCTAATAGAGGGAAAGAGGGGAGGGAGAGGAGCTTTGCATGGGATCTATTCCTGTCACTTGGTGCGAAGAAGAAATAACATACTACACTAATTATAAAAAAAATCCTAAAGGCAGTAGGAGGGGGGAAGGACTACAAAAGGGGGAGGGGTGGTTAGAAGAGAGTGAAGAAGTAAGGGAGAAGGGAAGGAAAAGGGAGGTGGGATGATAAGAAGGGAATACTGAGGGAGGCAGTGGTCAAAAGGAAAACTCTTAAGGAGAGAAAGGGAGAAGGGGAGAAAAATATAAGCATAAACAGGGGAGGGAATAGGATGGAGGGAAAGAGACAGATAGTAATCAAAACTGTGAGCGTGAATGGAATGAACTCTCCCATAAAACAGAGGCAGATATAAGAATGGATTAAAAACCATTATCCTACAATATGCTGTTTACAAGAAACACATCTGAAACAGAGGGATATACACAGGGTAAAGGTACAAGGCTGGAGTAAAATATATCATGGCTCTGCTAAACTAAAGAAAAGCAGGGGTAGCAATCTTTATCTCAGATAAAGGAAAAGCAAAAATTGATCTAATTAAAAGAGATAAGAAAGGAAACTATATCCTGCTAAAAGGCACCATTGAGAATAAAGCAATATCTTTACTTAACATATATGCACCAAGTGGTATAGCATCCAAATTCCTAGAGGAGAAGGTAAGGGAATTAGAGGAAGAAATAGATAGAAAAACTATACTAGTGAGGGACCTTAATCTCCCCCTCTCTAAACTTGATAAATCCAACCTCAAAATAAACAAGGAAGTAGTTAAGGAAGTGAAGAGAATTTTAAAGAGGGTAGGTATGATAGATCTCAGGAGAAAACTGAATGGGAATAAAAAGGAATATACCTTTTTCTCAGTGGTACATGGCACATACAAAAAAAAAATCGACCATGTATTAGGACATAAAACCCTCACAATTCAGTGCAGAAAGGCAGAAATCATTCACATATCATGATGCAATAAAAATCATATGCAATAAAGGGCTATGGAAAGACAGACCAAAAACTAATGGGTTTTTTCTTTAATTAAACAATTTACTCCTAAAGAATGAATGGGTCAAACAAGAAATCATAGAAACAATCAGTGACTTCATTCAAGACAATGACAATAATGAGACAACATGCCAAAATTTGTATGTACTCAAGGATATAAAACTTCCCCTAAGAACTGCCTTTGCTGCAGTTCTTAGGGGAAGTTTTATATCCTTGAGTACATACATGAATCAATTAGAGAAAAGGGAGGTCAATGAATTGAGCATGCAATGGAAAAAGCTAGAAAAAGAACAAATTGAAAACCCACAATTAAATACTAAATTAGAAATAATGAAAATCATAGGAGAGATTAATAAAATTGAATTTAAGAAACTATTGAATTAATAAATAAAACTAAGAGCTGGTTTTATGAAAAAACCAATAAAATTGATAGACCCTTAGTCAATATGATAAAAGAAGAAAAACAAATTATGAGTATCAAAAATGAAAAGGGTGAATCTACCTCCAATGAAGAGGAAATTAAAAAAATAATTATTAGGAATTACTTTGCCAAATTATATGCACAAAAATTTGACAATCTCAGTGAAATGGATGAATATTTACAAAAATAAAAGCTTCCCAGATTAACTGAAGAGGAAGTAAATTACTTAACCCCATTTCAGAAAAAGAAATTCAACAAGCCATCACTGAACTCCCTAGGAAAAAAATCCCCAGGGCCAGATGAATTTACTAGAGAATTCTATCATACATTTAAAGAACAGCTGATTCCAAAACTCTACAAACTATTTGGGAAAATTACTGAAGAAGAAGTCCTACCAAATTCTTTTTAGGACACAAACATGGTACTGATGCTTAAATCAGGAAGAGATAAAATGGAAAAAGAAAATTATAGACCAATTTCCCTCATGAACATAGATGCAAAAATTTTAAATAAAACATTAGCAAAAAGACTACAGCAACTTATCACAAGAACAATACACTTTGATCAGGTAGGATTTATTCCAGGAATGCAAGGATGGTTTAATATTAGGAAAACCTTCAGTATAATTGATCATATCAACAATAAAACTAGCAGAAACCACATGATTATCTCAATAGATGCAGAAAAGACTTTTGACAAAGTACAACATCGATTCCTATTAAAAACACTAGAAAGTATAGGAATTAAGGAGCATAAGCAAGTATTATATGTAATGGGGATAAGCTAGAAGCATGTCCAATAAGATCAGGGGTGAAACAAGGATGTCCACTATCACCCTTCTTATTCTATCTGGTGCTAGATATGTTAGCAGTAGCAATTAGAAAAGAAAAAGAAATCAAAGGAATCAAGTTAGGCAAAGAAGAAACCAAGTTATCACTCTTTGTGGATGATATGATGATATACTTAGAGAATCCTAAAGAGTCAAGTAAAAAACTACTTGAGACAATAAATAAATTTGGCAAAGTAGCAGGATATAAAATAAACCCACATAAATCCTTAGCATTCTTGTGTATTTCTAATGAAATCCAACAGCATTAAATAGAGAAATCCCATTTAAAGTTACTGTAGACATTATAAAATATTTGGGAATCTACCTGCCAAAACAAACCCAGGACCTATATGAACACAACTACAAAACACTTTTCACACAAATAAAGTCAGATCTAACTAATTGGAAAAACATCAGTTGCCCATGGCTGGGTAGAGAGAATATAATACAAATGACAATTTTACCTAAATTAAATTACACTTTTAGTGCCATACCAATCAATTTACCAAAAAATTACTTTATAGACCTAGAAAAATATTAACAAAATTCATTTGGAAGAACAAAAGGTCCAGAATATCAAGGAAAGTAATGAAAAGAAATGCTAGGGAAGGTGGCCTAGCTATACCAGATTTTAATCTGTATTATAAAGCAGCAGTCCTCAAAACTACTTAGTACTGGTTGAGGAATAGAACAGTGTATCAATGGAATAGATTGAGTTCACGAGATTCAGCAGTCAATGACTATAATAATCTATTTTTTGATAAACCTAAAGACCCCAGATTTTGGGTCTTTTGTCTTTGACAAAAACTGCTGGGAAAACTGGAATATAGTATGGCAGAAATTGGGCATAGAACATTATCTAACACCATATACCAAAGTTAAGTCTAAATGGGTGCATGATCTAGGTATAAAGGATGATACTGTAAACAATCTGGGAAAGCAAGTAATAGTTTACCTGTCAGATTTATGGAGAGGGAAAGACTTCATGAACACACAAGAATTAGAGAGCATTATAAAATGCAAAATGGATAACTTTGATTACATGAAACTGAAAAGTTTCTGTACAAACAAAGCCAATGTAACCAAGATTAAGAGGGAAGTGGGAAATTGGGAAAGAATTTTTACAACCAATGTCTCTGATAAAGGCCTCATCTCTAAAATATACAGAGTCAAATCTATAAGAATACAAGTCATTCCCCAATCGAGAAATGGTCAAAAGATATGAACAGACAGTTCTCAGAGGAAGAAATTAAAGATATCTATAAGCATATGAAAAAATGCTCTAAATCACTATTAATTAGAGAAATGCAAATCAAAACAACTCTGAGGTACCACATCTCACCAGTCAGATTGGCTAAGATGACAAAACAGGAAAATGATAAATGCTAGAGAGGATGTGGAAAAATTGGAACACTAATGCATTGCTTGTGGAGTTGTGAACTGATCCAACCATTCTGGAGAGCAATCTGGAACTATGCCCAAAGGGCTCTAAGTAATTTCATATCCTTTGACCCAGCAACACCACTTCTAGGGTTGTATCCCAAAGAGATCACAGTAGCAGGAGGAAGATCCATATGTACAAAAATATTTATAGCAGTTCTTTTTCTGGTGGCAAAGAATTGGAAATTAAGGAGATGCCCATCAATTGGGGAATGGCTAAACAAGTTATGGTATATAAACGTAATGGAATACTACTGCACCATAAGAAACGAATTGCAGATTGACTTCATTATCTACCTGGAGAGGCTTATACGAACTGATGCTGAGTGAGAAGAGCAGAACCAGGAAAATTTTGTATGCCATTACAGATGCAACATATGTGTGATGTCCAACTTTGATAGACCAGACTCTTCTCAGAAATGCAGATGGAGAGAGATGTATACATTCAGAGAAAGAACCAGAAAGAACAGAGTTTGAATACAGATTGAAGCAAATTACCTGCTCTCTTTCTCTTTCTTGTTTAGTTTGGTTTCCTATTTCCCATTGTTCATTCCATCTGATACAATCCTTCTTTTCAACCTGCCCAATGCCTAAAGTGAAAGTATCTGCAGATCCTATAACTGATTGTATTCTGCCATGGGGGGGGGGGGGGGGGGGAGGAGGGGGGAGGGCAAGGAGAGGGAGAAAATTTGAAACTTAAAGAACTGGGGAACTGAATCTTGTAAACTCAAAGTAAACAAACAAATTAATAAAGAAAAAAAATAAAAGTTCATTAAAGATGTTCCAAAAAAAAATAAAGTAAAATCATTCTCTCTCTCTTTTTTTTTTTAATAAAATACAACTAGCATAGTGAATAGAATACTGGGACTAGAGTCTGGAAGACCTGAGTTCAAACCCAGCCCCAGACATGTATTAGCTGTGTGACCCGTCACTTAACCCTGTTTGTCTTGGTTTCCTCATCTGTAAAATGAGCTGGAGAAGAAAATGGCAAACCAGTATCTTTGCCAAGAAAACCTCAAAAATGGTCATGAAGAGTCAGACATGACTGAAAACAAAAACAAAATAAAAGTCCTATTGCCTATAGGATAATATGGCAACTTTTCATTTGGGTATGTGAGCCCTTTCCAATCTGCCTGAAACTTAACTTTGGATTCAGACAACCTGAGTTTGAATCCTGAATCTGTTATTTACTACCTGTGTGACCCAGGGCAAGTCATTTTAACCTCTTTAGTCCTTAGTTTACCCGAAAATCATAAGATTAAAGTAAGTGATTCTTAAGGTCCCTTCCAACTCTAAATCTTATGATCTTGTGTTTCCAATTTGATTCACTTAGTTTCACGCACTCTATTTCCATCAAATTTTGTCATCATTTAGTCATTTCAGTTGTGTCTGACTGTGACCCTATTTAAGGCTTTCTTGGCAGAGATTCTGGAGTGATTTGACATTTCCTTCTGCAGCTCATTTGACAGATGAGGAAACTGAGGCAAACAGGGTTAAATGACTTGCCCA
This sequence comes from Petaurus breviceps papuanus, assembly GCF_028583685.1. Taxonomy (NCBI): domain Eukaryota; kingdom Metazoa; phylum Chordata; class Mammalia; order Diprotodontia; family Petauridae; genus Petaurus; species Petaurus breviceps. The sequence continues at coordinate 68,909,926 of NW_027185764.1, forward strand.
GGGTCACACAACTAATAAATGTCTGAGGTTGGATTTGAACTCACAAAGATAAGTCTTCCTGACTTCAGGCTTGTACTCTAATTTACCTGCTTGCTATTCCCCAAACTCAGTATCACATTTCCTATATCCATGCCTTTGTACGGGCTGTCCTAGAAAGCAAGCCCTCTTCACTTTTCCTTCTTTAAGTCTCTGACTTCCTTCAAGGTTTAGCTGAGATGCCACTTGTCTTGTAACAGGCAAAGCTTGGCTTTCATAATTTCCCTAAGATTTATACTCTCTTCTTCCTCAAATAATTTTGTTTATACTTGTTTAGAAGACATCCCCCTCACCCACCCCCGCCCTTACCCCCATCCCCAGGAGAATGTAAACTCCTTGAGGGGAGGGGATGCTTTTCATTTTGCCTTTATGTGTCTGGGGTCTAACACAGAGATTTATGGGCACTTAATCAATGCTTGTTGAACTAGACTAGGATCAGGATCTGGTCCTGCTACTATAGATAACCTGCCATATGAAATTCTGGGACATGGAAGCCCATCTGCAGAATGATGGGCTTGAATAAGTAATGTCAGTAATTCTTCAGAGCTTAACATTCTTGTGACCCTTCAGAGGGTATCCTGAAATGTAAGTGAACTAAAATAATCAGTGGGAAGGGAAAATCATGTCATAGATGGCAAGTGAAGAGAAAGGGCCACAGGTAACACCATACTGAAAGGAGTTTTTACTAATTTTTCTCTTTACTTTTTGCTTTCCCTGTTCATTCAGTACCTTGTACCATTTGTGGTACTCAGCAGCTGCATAATAAATGCTTTTTGAATGAATGATTACTGCTTGTATCCCAATTGATATATTTGCATTAGAATACCTTATATAATCCTTGCTTTCAAAAAACGTAACTATTTTATTGACTCATAATCAGCTCATAAATTACTATATCATTTTTTGCTATACTTGATGATGATGATGATATTCCCCTCATTCAATTACAAAAGCAGTCGGGGTGGCTAGGTGGTACAGTGAATAGAGCACCGGCCCTGGAGTCAGGAGGACCTGAGTTTAAATCCAGACTTGGACATTTAACACAAAAAATAGCTGTCTGACCTTGGGCAAGTCACTTAACCCCAATTGCCCCTCAAAAAAAAAAGCATTCTCTTCTTATTTATTATGTGTAATAGTCCACATAATAAAAGAGATCTAGGAATAACTGCAGAATAGAAACTTATCTGGAGGCCATTTTTATCTAACCCCCATCAAAATTGCAATAGCTAGTATTTATATAGTACCTTAAGGTTTATGAAACACTTTACAATTGTAAATTTATTTGATTCTCACAACAACCCTGGGAGGGAGGTGCTATTATTATCCCATTTTAAAGATGGAAATACTGCGGTATGCAATGGTTAAGTGACCTTCCCAGAGTCACTCAGGTAGGAAGAATTTGAGGCAGGATTCAAACTCAGGCCTTCCAGACTCAAAGTCCTGCCCTCTCTATTCACTATGCCACCTACCTGGTAAGATCAAGGTAATAGTAATGGTGATGACAATTCCTGCAAAACCCAACCTCAAAATCTATATTATGGGAGCAGGGGTGGGATAACAGGAAAGGAAGAGAAAGACCACCAAGTTGTCATATTGCTAGAAGTCCCTGTGCCCTGCAGCTTCTACGATAACTATGAAAGTGTTACAAAAACATTGAGATGCCAGACAAATGGATCCCAGTAATAACATTTGACTTTAGGTAGTTACAAGCTAACTATTCAGAGCTATCCTAATGATAAGCTTGACATGAAGGATAGTAGAATGAGCAGTACTTTTTTGCTAGCACAAAAAAAAGGAAACATTTGAAAGATTGATAGGAACCAATCAAGTTCTCCTGGAAATGTTTTAGTGCCAAAGGCACTGGCCACCAAAGCAGGAGAATCATGAGTCTGCATAAAAAGGACTGAAAAATCCAATGATAATGATAATGATGATGATGGACATGTACTACATAATAACAAACCTAAGAAACTGATCTTACCAGTTAAAGACAGACTCCATCCTTCCTTTCATCAATGATACCCCAAGCTCCAAGTTACAAATCAATGTACTGTACATGAATGCAGGGCAACCACAAGAAATAATTTGGTACTTAAACCCAATCTAGATGAAGTAAAAGAAGAAATTAAGGAGTTTCTTAAATCTGAAGCAGAAAGTGAAGACCTTAAAGGTACTGAATACCAACACTTAAACTCCAGAAGTACACCCCAATTTAAAAAAAATGAATGGCAAAAATATTAATGTCTTGAATGATTTTGAAAAAGAAATAGGCACACTTAGAATGGAATTTTAAAAGCTTATTTTTATTTTGATGCATGAATCCAATGAATAAAATCAATTATACCAAAATAGAATAATTCCCCCCAATCTGGTATCTGCTCTGAATTAATTCATTCTTCTGCAATATTTGACAGTGTATTTTATACATTTCAGGATCTGAACCTAGCAATATAGATCTATCTACATATTTTCCTAACAACAATTATCAAATACCACCACAAAAAATTATTGAACTTGCAGAAAGACACTGAAAGATTACATCACTAGCTGATATGCAACAATTAAAAAAAAATTAAACAACTAATTGCCTAACCAAAGGTATCCAAAAAGGGACACAGAATGGAATCAGAAAACAAAAATATATCAGTTGATATCCTTAATAAATAATTGAAAATTGAAAGCAAAAAGGTTTAACCTAACTGATGGATATCTATTTTGTTATCAGTTCTTTGCTGTGAAAAAAGCCACTGCAATAAATGTTATTGTGCATATGAGTTTTTTTTATCCTTGACCTCCTTGGACTATTTGCTAATACTAGTATCAATGAGTCAAAGGGTATATATAGCCAGAGTCAAGATAACAGAATAAAGTCAGGGACTTGCCTGAATTCTCCCCCAAGCTCCTTTTAAAATGACTCCAAAAATTCTAGAGCAGCAGAACCCCTAAAAAGGTGAAGTAAAACAAATTCCAAGCCAAAGACAACCTGGAAAATTGGCAGGAAAGAGCTGTTGCACCAGGGTGAGAGAGGAGCACAGTTCAAGCACAATCAGCACAGATCAGGCCCCAACAAATTAGGAGTGGGCTTTGGAGTGACTGAATCAGTGGCAGCAGTGGCTGTTTCCAGACCTCTCAACCCATAGACACCAAAGACAATGTAGAAGGTCAGCTGGAAAGGTCTGTCACAACAAGATGAGAGTGGAGCACAGTCCAGTGCAGGCTTTGCCAGCACAGCCCTAACCCCAGAAAACCATGAGCAGATCCTGGGAGTCACTGAATCAGCAGTGGCAGCAGCAGCTGCTTCCAGAGTTCTCAGCCCGTAGATGGTAAGTGTAAAGTAAACAACAGGCAGAAGGAGAGATTATAAGGCTCTTTTTGCTAGCACAGGCTTATCCATATTAGGATCCAGGTCATAGTCCTGGGTGGCAGTGCCAGGGTGAAGAGGAGCATTAGCATGGCAGAGCTTGCAGAAGCAGTGGAAAGGGACCCTCATCACTGTTCTAGGGCAGAAAAGAGTGCTTCTGTTCACTCACAGACCAGAGCACAGGTCAGGAGAGTATAAAATACATCTCTCCTTAGATCATATCACCTTGGAAGAAATTAAAACCTATAGTCCCTAGAAGTATCTCTGAAAACAGCTGCACAAAACCCCTGAAGCTTGGGACAGTGCACACTCTACCCTGCAAGCAGAGCTCTACTTTAACAAAAAGCTGAAAGTCAAGTAATAGGCTAGGAAAATGAACAAACAATGGGGGAAAAAAACCTCTATTGAAAGTTACTATGCTGACAAGGAAGATCAAAACACATATCCAAAAGAAAACAAAGTCAAAGATCCTACATTAAAAACTTCCAAGAAAAATAGAAATTGGTCTCAGGTCATAGAAAAGCTCAAAAAGGATTTTGAAAATCAAGTAAGGGAGGTGGAGGAAAAATTTGGAAGAGAAATGAGAGTGATGCAAGAAAATAATGATAGATGAGTCAACAGCTTGGTAAAGGAGAAACAAAAAGATACTGAAGAAAATAAAACCTTAAAAAACAGACTAGGCCAAATCGTATAAGAGGTCCAAAAAGACAATGAGGATAAGAATGCCTTAAAAACTGGCCAAGTGGAAAAGAAAGTCCAAAAGATCATTGAAGAAAACAATTCCTTAAAAACTAGAATGGAGCAAGTGGAAGCTAATGACTTTATAAGAAATCAAGAAACAATAAAACAAAACCCAAAAAATTTTAAAAAAAGAAGACAATGTGAAATATCAAATTGGAAAAACAACTGACCTGAAAAAAATAGAGCTAGAACAGATTATTTTAAAATTATTGGACTACCTGAAAGTCATGATCAAAAAAGAACCTATACATCATCTTTCAATAAATTATTAAGGAAAACTGGCATGATATTCTAGAACCAGGGGGTGAAATAGAAATTGGAAGTCTTGATTTATTGTTTTGTTGGTTGTCTAGACTTAAGAAAGTGTTAATAATATAGATCAAATTTAAGGATACCCTGGTTGTTAAATATTTACAAGCAGATCTATTTTGCTCCATTAACATTACTTAAGCTCAGCAGAACAGTAGGGAACTCAAGGGATGAAGTCATCACCAGACTGGAGGCCTGGTGACTGGAGGACAAGAACACAACCAAAACAAAGCAACAACAACCAGCATTTCCATAGTACTTCAAGGTTTGGAAAGTGCTTTATATCTATTATATCTCTTGAAAGAGAACCCCAAATGAAAACTGCCAGGAATTTTATAACCAAATTCCAGAGTTCTCAGATAAAGGAGAAAATACTGCACACAGCCATAAAGAAATAATTCAAGTATCATGGAGCCACAAAATTTAGCAGCTTCTACATTAAAGTATTGGAGGGCTTGGAAGATGATATTCCAGAGGTCAGAGGAGCTAGGATTACAACCAAGAATCACCTACCCAGCAAAACTGAGTGTAATCATTCAGGAGGAAAAATGGATATTCAGTGAGATAGAGGACTTTCAGGCATTCTTAATGAAAAGACCAGAACTAAATTTGATTTTCAAATACAAGACTCAAGAGAAGCATAAAAAGGTAAACAAGAAAGGGAAATCATAAAGGGACTTAATAAGGTTAAGCTGTTTACATTTCTACATGGGAAGATAATATTTTTAACTCATAAAACCTTTCTCATTATTAGGGTAGTTAGAAGATGTATATATAGGCAGAGGGCACAGGTGTGAGTTGAATATATATATTTGTTGATGCTACAAGATGGTATCTAAAAAATAAAATTAAGGAGTGAGAGAGAAATGTACTGGAAAGAAAAGAAAGTGAGAGGTAGAATGGTGTAAAGTATCTCACATAAAAGAGGCAAGAAATAGCTTTTGCTGTGGAAAGGAAGAGGGGTGAGCTGACAGATAGAAATGGAAAAATCTCATCAAAATAGGCTCAAAGAGGGGATAACATAAACACTAAATTGGGTATAGCAATCTATCTTACCCTAGAGGTAAGGAAGAGGGGGAAGAAGATAAAAGAAAAGTGTGGTGATGATAGAAGGAAGGGCAGACTGAGGGGTGGAAATACACTTGAGGAGAGACAGGGTGAAATGAAAGAGAAAATAGAATAAATGGGATGCAAGAATAAATGGGATGCAAGCATAGGATGGAAGGAAATGCAGTTAGCAATAGTAACTGTGAAAAAAAGTTTTGAAGCAACTTTCCCTAATAAAGGGCTCATTTCTCATATAGAGAGCAGAGTCAAATTTATAGAGCTAAGAGTCATTTCCCAACTGATAAATGATCAAAAGACAGGATCAGTTTTCAAATGAAGTAATCAAAGCTATTTATATTCACATGCAAAAATAACTACTGATTAGAGAAATACAAATTAAAATAATTCTGGGGTACTACCCCATACTTATTAAATTGGTTAACAGGACAGAAAAATTAAATGAGAAATGCCAGAGAGGATGTGTGAAAAATAAGATTTTAATGCATTGTTGGTGGCAATGTGAAGTGATTCAACCATTTTGTAGGGTAATTTGGAACTATGCCTGAAGGGCTATAAAACCATGCATATCCTTTGATGTAGCAATGCCATTACTAGGTCTGTATCGCAAAAAAGTAAAAAAGAAAAAAAAAACCAACCAGAAAGGAAAAGGACCTATACATACAAAAAGCTCTTTTCTGGGGTAAAGAATTAGAAGTTGAGGGAATTCCCATTAATTGAAGAATGGTTGAAAAAGTTGTGGTATGTGATTATAATGGAATACTATTCTACTATAAGAAATGATGAGAAGGATGCTCTCAGAAAAATCTGGAAAGACTTTCATTGGTTGATGCGAAGTGAAATGTACTCTCTAAAAAGTAACAGCAATATTGTAAGATGATCAGCTATGAATGATTTAGTTATTCTCAGCAATACAATGATCCAAGATAACTCTGAAGGACTTAGGATGAAAAATGCTATCCATCCCCAGAGAAAAAATTGATGGTGTCTGAATACAAATTGAAGTATAGTTTTTTTTTAACTTTCTTTATATCTCTTTAGTTTTTTATGTTTTCTTTCACATGATTCTTATGGATATGTTTTACATGACTATACATGTATAATCTATATTGAATTGCTGGACTTTTCAATGAGGGCTAGTGTGGAAGGAGGAAAGGAAAGAAACTGGAACTCAAAGTTTTAAAAAAAGAATGTTAAAAATTGTTTTTACATGTAACTGGGGAAAAATGAAATACTAAATAGAAGTAAAAAAACAAAAGACTTGTATGAACTGATGCAAAGTTAAATGAGCAGAACCAGGAAAATACTATACACAGTAATATCAACTTTGTGTGATGATCTATTATGAATGACTTAGCTCTTCTCAGCAATACAATGATCCAAGACAAGTACAAAGGACTCATGATGGAAAATGCTTTCCACACCCAGACAAAGAACTGATGGACTTTGAATGCACATCAAAGCATACTGTTTTCACTTACTTTATTTTTTTGCTGTTTTTATCTTTTGATCTGTTTCTTCTTTCACAACTGTAACTAATATGGAAATGTTTTACATGGCTGCAGAGAAATAACCTAGATCAAATTGCTTACCAAAGAAAGAGGACAGAGGAGAGAGGGAGAAATATTTGGAACTAAAAATTTTATTAAAAATTGTCTTTACATACAACTGGAGAAAATAAAATGCTATTAAAAATTTTAAAACCGGCGGAGCCAAGCTGGAGGAGTAAAAACAGGAACTTTTCTGAGCTCTACTCCAACCACCTCCAATACCAGTAAAATATGACTCTAAACAAGTTTTAGAGCTACAGAACCCACAAAGTGACAGAGAGAAACAAATCTCCAGCTGAAGGTAGCCTGGCAGGCAGACAGGAAGGGTATATCTCACTGAGGTGAGAGCCATGTGCAGTCCTGCCTAAGCCACACAGTTCCAGCCCTGGGACAGCCCCAACCAATGACCCAGACCAGCTGGAGCAGACTTCAGGAGAGTGAATCACCAGCAGCTGTGGCTGTTTGCTGACTTCTCAACCAGTAACCACAAAAGAGAAAGTAAAAGGTCAGGGTGGAACTCTGTTGGAACTGGGTGACAGAAGAGCATGGTCCGTGCCCTGCCCCCAGGGCAATAGGTGGAGGAGGTGTGCTGGTGGCAGCTACTGATGCCTGGCTGCCTGTAGAGCTCCTGGCCTGTGGATTGTAGGGGGACCAAGCAACCATCCAGAGGGTAATTACTCTTGCTTTGACCTGCTTGGATCTGGATCGTGGTCTTGGGTGGTGGTCCTGGGGCGTGTGACCAGTGTGCCAGAGCTTGGGGTGGCTGTAGAGAGAGTGCCCTCCTGAGAACTCTGACCATATTTGCAAAAATCCCAGAAATTTGGGATATAGCTCTCTTCTTCTGGAGGCAGGATTCTACCATGGCAAAGTGCTCAAAAGTCAAGTAATTGGCTGGCAAGATGAGCAAGCAGAGGAAGTGCAATCAGACCATAGAATCCTTTTTTGGGGGACAAAAAGGATCAAAACATGGGACCAAAAGAAATCAACAAAGGTGAAACTCCTACATCAAAAGCTTCCAAGAAAAAGATGAATTGGTTACAGGCCATAGAGGAGCGCAAGAAGAATTTTGAAAATCAAGTAAGAGATGTGGAGGAAAATTGGAAAGAAAAATTAGAATCATGCATGAAAATCATGGAAAGTGAGTCAACAGACTGCTAAAGGAGACCCCCCAAAAAATACTGAAGAAAACAGACTAACTCAAAAGGCAAAAAAAGGCCCAAAAAGTCAATGAGGAGAAGAATGCCTTAAAAAGCCAAATTGCCCAGATGGAAAAGGAATTTCAAAAACTCACTGAAGAGAATAATGCCTTCAAAATTAGATTAGAGCAAATGGAAGCTAATGACTTTATGAGAAATCAAGATACTATAAAACAGATCCAAACAAATTTAAAAATAGAAAGCAATGTGAAATATCTCATTGGAAAAACCACTGACCTGAAAAATAGATCCAGGAGAAATAATTTTAAAATTATTGGACTACCTAAAAGCCATGATAAAAAAAGAGCCTGGAAATCATCCTTCAAGAAATTCTCAAGGAAAATTGCCCTGATATTCTAGAACCAGAGGGCAAAATAGAAATTGAAAGAATTCACCAATCATCTCTTTAAAAAGATCCCAAAAAGAAAACTCCTAGGAATATCATAGCTAAATTCCAGAGTTCCCAGTTCAAGGAGAAAAGATTACAAGTTGTCAGGAAGAAATAATTTGAGTATTGTGGAAACACAATCAGGATAACACAAGATCTAGCAGCTTCTACACTAAGCGATTGAAAGGCTCGGAATATGATATTCCAGAGGTCAAAGGAGCTAGGATTAAAACCAAGAGTCCCCTACTCAGCAAAACTGAGTATAATGCTTCAGAGGAAAATATGGTCATTCAATGAAATAGAGGACTTTCAAGCATTCTTGATGAAAAAGCCAGAGCTAAACAGAAAATTTGACTTTCAAACACAAGAAGCAAAAGAAGTATGAGAAGATAAACAGGAAAAAAGAAATCATAAGGAACTTATTAAAGTTGAACTATTTACATTCCTACATGGAAAAACTATAATTGTAATTCATGAGACTTTTCTCAGCATGAGGATAGTTGAAGGGAATATATATATATATATATATTATATATATATATACACACATATATATGTTTACATACACATATATGTATGTATAGGAGAGTATGTGTATATAAATACATATTTGAGTGTGTGTATATGTGTGTACATGTATACATAAAGGGTACAGGATGAGTTGAATAGGAAGGGATGATATCAAAAAAATAAAATTAAGAAGTGAGAGAGGAATATAATTAAAGAAGGAGAAAAGGCAAGATTGAATAGGGTAGATTATCTCATATAAAGGACGCAAGAGAAAACTGTGACAATGGAGGGGAAGAGCAGGAAGGTGAAAGGGAATGGGTGAACCTTACTCTCATTGAATTTGACTTAGGGAGGGAATAACATACACACTCATTTGGGTATCTTACCCTACAGGAAAATAGGAGGGTAGGGGATAAGAGGGGGGATCACAGAAGGGAGAGCAGATAGAGGGAGAGAGTAGTTAGAAGCACATACTTTTGAAAAGGGACAGGGTCAAAGTAGAAAATAGAATAAGTGGGTGGCAAGACAGGATGGAAGGAAATATACGTAGTCTTTCACAATATAACTACTATGAAAATATTTTGCATAACTACACATGTACAACCTATACTTAACTGATTATCTTCCAGTGGGGATGGGTGAGGAAGGAAGAAGGGAAATAATCTAGAAATAAAAGTTTTAAAAATAAATGCTAAAAAAAGTTTTTTTACATGCAACTGGGAAATAAGATATACAGGCACTGGGGATAAAAATTCATCTTTCCCTACTAGAAAGTTAGAGGGGCTATGGTGGAGGATATAAGAGAGAGCAGATTGGGGGAAAGGGTATTCAGTAGGCTTGCTATCTTGGGATGAGAAGTAGGGGAAACACAGGGAGAAAATTTGCAACTCCAAATCCTGTGGAAATCAATGTTGAAAACTTTAAAAATAAATTTTAAAAAGAATCATAATGTCATCAGGGTTCATAGAGACAGTCAAATAAAATGAAAGTTCTGGAGGAAAAAAATTTAAAACCACACCATTAAAAAAATAAAAATGATAGCTTAAAAAAAATTCAAAGGGTACATATACTTTGACTTTTGGGGACATATTTCCAAAATGTTTTTCAGAAAGCTTGAACTAACAGGATTTATCTCCTCCACATTCCCAATAATTACTATGTTCCTCTGTTGTCATCTTTGCTCATCTGATAAGTATGAGGTAGAGCTAGTACTTTCAATTCACAATGTTCTTGTTAGTAGTGGTCTGAAAAATTTCTTTTAAAAGATAATTATTTAGGGGTGGCTAGGTGGTCTAGTGAATAGAGCACCAGTGCAGGAATCATGAGGACCTGGGTTCAAATCCAGCCTGAGACACTTAACACACACATACACACACACACACACACACACACACACAAAACTAGCCATGTGACCTTGGGCAAGTCACTTAACCCCAATGGCCCTGCCTTCCCCCTCCAAAAAGCAAAAAATATAAAAATAAAAAAAATACAGTGTAATTGTTTACAGTTTCATGTGCAATCAGCTTTTGATTATACACTGTTATGGACATGCTTATTTTATTCCATAAATCAAAAAATAAAATGCATTTTAAAGTAAAAGTATGCATTTGTATTTATATAGATATACATATAGTTGTTGATAGCTTATTTTTCTTCATTTGGGAACTGCCCATTCACATTCACTGACAACTTATATACTGGGAAATGACTCATTCTTACTTTGATGGATCCACAGTTTCTATATGTTGAATTTTACACTTTTATCACAGAAGTTTGCTTTGAGAATTTTTCTTTAAGTAATTGTTTCCCTTTGATTTCAAATTTCACTTATTTTTTTCAGTATTTTCCCCCAATTTTCTTCAAGATAAATGTCTATTTTATCTTTTATGATCACCTCTGCCCTTTGTTTAGATAAGGATCCTCCTCCTATCCATAGTCTATAGAGTATCACCTTCTCTTCTCAATTTTCTACAATGTGAACTTTTATATTTAGGTCATGTATCCATTTGGATTATGGTAGATGACATAAAACTTCTATTGAAACTCAGTTTCTTTTAGGTTTGTTTCCAATTTTTCTAGTAGCTTTTTAATGAACAAGGAAGTTCTTATATCAGTAAGTAGTGGGTAACCTTGTGTTTATTGAGCTCTGTGCTATTATATTCAATTTGCTTCTGGGACTTATTGATCTTACCTGTTCCAAAGATCAACTTTTCTACTTTTTTAATCAGTACCAAATAATTTTAGTGATTCCTACTCTCAAGTATAATTTGGGATCTAGCATGTTAATGCTACTTTAAAAAAAATTTTGCCTTAAGATTCTAAACCCTTTCAGGCAGTCCAATAATTTTTAAATTATCTCTCAGGATCTATTTTCCAGGTAAGTGGTTTTCCCAATGAAATATTTCACATTGCCTTCTATTTTTTCATTTGTTTGGATCTGTTTAATAGTATCTTGATTTCTCATAAAGTCACTAGCTTCCATTTGCTCCAATCTAATTGTGAAGGAATGATTCTTGTCAGTGAGCTTTTGAGATTCTTTTTCCATCTGGCAAATTTGGCTTTTTAAGGCATTCTTCTCCTCATTGCCTTTTTGGGCCTCTTTTGCCATTTGAGTTAGTCTATTTTTTAAGGTGTTATTTTCTTCAGTCAGGTTGTTGACTCTCATTTCATAATTTTCTTGCATCATTCTCATTTCTCTTCCCAATTTTTCCTCCACTTCTCTTATTTGGTTTTCAAAATCCTTCTTAAGGTCCTCTATGGCCCGTAACCAGCTCGTATTTTTCTTGGAAGCTTTTGGTGCAGGAATTCTGACTTCATTGTCTTCTTCCTGTTCCATGCTTTGATCCTTTTTGTCCCAAAATAAGAATGTAAATTTGGACCGCTCTGTTTGCTTTGCTTCCCTCATTTGCTCACATTGCCACTCAATTACTTGACTTTTGGGCTTTTTGCCACAGTAGGACTCTGCTACCAGATAGAGGAGCTTTGTCCCAATCGTTGGGGTTTTCTTCAGTTGGGTGTCCTCTCTGAAGCCTACACACACTCTGGCAAGCTGGTCACACACCCCAAGACCTCCACCCTAGACTGCAATCCAGATCCAAGCAGGTTATAGCAAGAGTGATTACCCCTCAGACTGGTCGCTTGGTCCCCCTAGAATCTGCAGGCCAGGAGCTGAAGCTGCCACGTGGCAGAAGCTGCACGGCCATGGGCTTAAGCAGCTTCTCACCCCAAGGATAAAGGCCAATGGCACTCCCAAAGTACCAGATCCCGAAGTCCACACTGCACTGACCTCTCACTTTGTCCTTAGTATCTATGTGTTGATAATTCTGGAAACCGCCACACCTGCTGGTGATCTGAAGTCCCTCCAGCCAGAAGCTGGTCAGGCCAACCTGAAGCTAAAACCTCAGGCTGGAACAGGGCTGGGGGTCAGCTTCCAGAGCACTGCGCTGCCCACTTCCTCCCAGCCTGCCAGGCTGTCCTCAGCAGGAGGTTAGCTTCTCTGTGTCATTTTGTGGGTGCTGTAGCTCCAAAGTTTCTTCTTAGTCACCTTTTGCATGAATTGGGAGAAGAGGAAGCCGGAACCCCACAGAAGTCCTTTTTCTACTCTGCCATCATGATTACAATGGAGGGGAAGAACAGGAAGGCAAAAATGAATGGGTCAACCTTATTCTCATTGAATTTGTCTTGGGGAGGGAATGACATATACACTAAATAGGGTATCTCACACTACAGGAGAGTAGGGGAGGAATAGGATGAGAGGGGAGGATGATGGAAGGGAGGGCAGGCTGCAGGGAAGGAAAGTTGGAAACACTTTTGAAAAGGAACAGGATAAAAGTAGACAATAGAACAAGTGGGAGGTGGGATAGGAGGGAGCAAAATATAGTCAGTCTTTTACAATATATCCACTATGGAAATGTTTTGCATAGCTACACATGTACAACCTATATTGAATTGCTTATCTACCCAGTAAGGATGGGTAACAAGGGAGGAAGGGAATGAATCTGGAATTCAAAGTTTTAAAATCAAATGTTTATATATATACACACACACACACACTATTATTAATATAATTTTACATGTAACTGGGAAATAAGATATACAGGCACTGGGGCATAGAAATCCACCATGCCCTACTGGAAAGTCAGAGGGGATATGGGACAAGATATGTGAGAGAACAGATTGGACAAGGGAATATATAGTGGGATCGCTCTTTTGGGGTGGTGAGTAGTGGAAAAACAGGGAGAAAATTTGTAACTCAAAATCTGGTGAAAAAGAATGATGTAAACCAGAAGTTAATAAAGCATTTGATTAAAAAAATTAAAAGAATATCATTACTGCTGTTAAAAAAATCAATTAATTAATTAATTTTAAAAGATTCTAAACCCTTTGTTTCTCAAAAAATGAATTTTGTTATAATTTTGTCTTATTTTATAAAATAGTCACAGGAAGTCTGATTTATTTGGCACCAAATCTGCAAATTAATTTAAGTAGAATAATTTTTATTATATTTAAATTTAAATTTATTTATTTACTTTTAGTTTACATTAAGTTCCACAATCCTCCAAGTTCCAAACTTTTTCCCCCTCCATCACTTCTCCCCTCCCTTGCCCATGGCAGCATGTCATCAAATATAAGTTCTACAAATACCTTCACATTGAATATTAGTCAAGCTGTAAAGAAGGACTATAACCAATGAGGTGAAGAATGAGAAAGAAGGGACAAAACAAAACACAAATGAGAGAGAGCAAGTAGTTTGCCTCAATCTGCATTCAGGCTCTGAAGTTCTTTCTCTGGATGTGGATCCTTGTGCTTTCTGACTCAATGATTATCACTGGATTTGTATTTAGGGGATCTGAGTGTGAATCTCACCTTGGTGATTTACCATTTGTGTGATGCTGGTCAAGTCACTGAACTTCTCTGTTCCTTCTAACCACCTTGAAAATGGTTTCTACCAAAGCAGCTAGGCACTGTAGTGGGTAGAGCCCTGGGCCTGGAGTTAGGAACACCTGAGTTCAAATCTAGCCTAACATACTTACAAGCTTTTTGACCTGGGGCAAGTCACTTAACTTCTGTCTGACTCACTTTTCTCCACTGCAAAATGGGTTAATAATAGCCTCTATTTCTGAGGTCTGTTTGGACATCAAATGAAGTAATATTTGTAATAGTATACAATACCTAGCCTATAGTAAGTACTTAATAAATTATTATTCCCTTCCTTTCCCCTTCTTCTTCTTCTCCTTCTCTTTCTTCTTGCTTTTTGGAGGGGGGAAGGCAGGGCAATTGGGGTTAAGTGATTTGCCCAAGGTCACATGGCTAGTTTTGTGTTAAGTGTCTGAGGCTGGATTTGAAGTCAGGTCCTCCTGACTACAAGGCCTGTGCTCTATTTACAGCACCATCTAGCTGTCCTCTTTCCCTTTCTTTACTTATTTTTACTCTATGTAGATCATAGTACTGGCTCTCTACTGGCTTCCATGTCATGCTCCCTTCTATCTCAAGGAGTTCAACATCTCTCTTACTGTTTTTTTTCCTTCCCAATTTCTGCTTTTCAGAGTTCACATGGATGCTCCCTCATCACACATACAAAGTGTCTGTCATTGTGTACAAAGTTCTCCTGGTTCTGATCTCCTCACTTAGCAACAGTTTATATAAGAATCTCCAAGTTATTACAAAGTCTTTCTGCTCCTCATTTCTTATAGCACAATATTATTCCATTACATTCATATACCACAACTTGTTTAGTCATTCCCCAATTGATGGGCATCCCCTTGATTTCCAATTGCCACCACAAATGGAGCTGCTATAAAAATTTTTATACATACAAGTCCTTTTCCCATTTCTATGTTTCTTTGGGATACTGTCCAAGAAGCTGAGTCAAAAGGCATGCAATTTTTTACCACTTCGGGCATAGTTCCAGATTGCTCTCCAGAATGGTTAGATCAATTCACAACTCCACCAACAATGCATTAGTGTTCCCATTTTTCCACATACTCTCCAGCATTTATCATTTTCCTGTTTTGTCATCTTAATCAATCTGACTGGTAAGATGTGGTACCTCAGAGTTGTTTTAATTTGCATTTCTCTAATCAATACTGCTTTAGAGCATTTTTTCATATGCTTATAAATATATTTTTTTCCTCTGAAAACTTCCTGTTCATATCTTTGACCATTTATTAATTGGGAATTATATTACCACAGCACAATCATGTATATAACCCATGATTGTTTCTCCAATTATTTCAGTCTTCCTTTATTTCTGTAAAAGAGTATTTAGTGGTTTATATAGTTATTTGAATACTGAATGTGTCATGGTAGGTGAACTCCCAGATATTCTATATTCTTTTTAAAATTAATTTATTTGTTTTTAGTTATCAACATTCATTTCCACAAGATTTTGAGTTACACTTTTTCCTCTCCATCTTTCTCCTACCCCCACCTCAAAATAGCAAGCTTACTGAATACCCCTTCCCTCAATCTGTTCTCTCTTATACACTCCCCCATCATCCCCCTAACTTTCTAGTAGGGCAAGATGGATTTCCATACCTCAGTGCCTGTATATCTTATACCCCAGTGCCTGTATATCTTATTTCCCAGATGCATATAAAAAAAAACCAATTTTTTTTAGACATTTGTTTTTAAAACTTTGAGTTCCAGACTTTTTTCCCTTCTTCCCTCCTCACTCTCCACCACTAAGAAGATAAGCAATTCAATATAGGTTGCACATGTGTAGTTACCCAAATCATTTCAATAGTAATTATATTGTTAAAGAGTAACTACATTTCCCTCCGTCCTATCCTGCCCCCCCCCACTTATTCTATTTTCTCCTTTGACCCTATCCCTTTTCAAAAATGTTTGTTTCTAAATACTCTCTCCCCCAATCTGCTCTCATGCCCTCTCTGAACCCCTACCCCCCTATTTTCCTGTAGGGTAAGATACTCAATTAAGTGTGTAAAGTACACAATATACAAAAGTAAATGACCACAATAATCTGATGTTTGATCAATCCAAAGATTCTGGGTTGAGAACTCACTATTTGAAAAAACCGGCTGAGAAAGCTGGCAAATATTGTGGCAAAAACTTAGCACAGACCACTATCTCACAACACACACCAAGATAAACTCAAAATAGGTACATGATTTAAACATAAAAGGTACAAGGGTAGGGAACCTACAGCATAAAGGTCACAAATTCTCCACCTCTAAATAATACCATGTGCAAATTAGAGGAGCATGGAAGAAATTATCTGCCAGATCTATGGATATGGGAATATTTCATGATCAAATAAGAGATAAAGACAGTCATGAGCTGTAAAATGGATAATTTTGATTACACAAAATGTAAGAGTTTAATTAAAACCAAATGGAGCCAAAATTAGAAGGAAAGCAGGAAACTATGTTAAAAAAATGTGTCACAATTTTCTGATAAGGGTCTCATTTATCAAATATATAAAGGACCGAGATAAATTTATAAAAGTAAGAGCCATTCCTTGATTGATAAATAATCAAAGGATATAAACAGACAATTTTCAGAGGGAGACATCAAAGCTATTAATAGTAATATAAAAATGCTCTAAATCACTAATAATTAATGGAATACAAATAGAACAACTCTGAGGTATCAATTTACACCCATCCAATTGGCTAAGATGTCATAAAAGGAAAATGTCAAATGCTGGAAATGATGTGGGAAATTAGGTACACTATTGCCCTGCTGGTGGAGCTATAAACTAGCCCAACCATTCTGGAAAACAATTTGGGACTATGATCAATGGGCTATAAAACTGTGCATACCCTTTAACCCTTTACTAGTTATATAACCCAAAGAGATCAAATAAAAAAAAAGGAAAAGACTCAAATGTAGAAAAATAGTAATAGCAGTTCTTTTTATGGTAGCAAAGAATTGGAGACTAAGGGGGATGCTCATCAGTGGGGAAATGGCTGAATAAGTTGTGGTACATGAAACTGATGGGATACTATTATACTGTAAGAAATTATGATGGAGATGATTTCTGGAAAATTTGGGAAGAGTTATATGAACTGATACAAAGTGAAATAGAACTGGGAGAACAATGGACACAGTAATAGTAATAATGTAAAGAAAAGGAACTGTGAAAGACTTGGTAATTCTGATCAATATAGTGATTCACCAGAACTACAAAGGACTCAAGATGCAAAATGATATCCACCTACAAAGAGAGAATTGATTGTGTAAAATGCAGACTGAAGTATACTGTTACGTTTGTTTTTTGGATCACAGCTAAAGCAGAAATGTTTTATATGACTTCATGTGTATAATAGGCACCTTCTTTCTTGCCTTCTCAATGAGTGAGGTAGTAGAGGGAGCAGAGAACTTGGAAATGAAATTTTTTTAAATACAGGAGAAATAATTTAAGAGTTACTGGACTACCTGAAAGCCATGATCAAAAAACAACAACAACAAAGATGGACAGCTCTTCTCAGAAAATTATCAAGGAAAACTGCCCTGATATCCTAGAACCAGAGGGTAAAATAGTCATTGAAAGAATTCACCATTCACCTCCTTTAAGAGATTCCAGGGGCGTCCAGGTGGCCCAGTGAGTAAGAGCACCGGCCCCAGTGTGGGGATAACCTGGGGATCAAATCCAGGCTCAGATACTTAGCACCACACCCAGAAATAACTGGCCATGTAACCTTGAGCAAGTTACTTAACCCCAATTGCTTTTTAAAAAAAAGAGATTCCAAAATGAAAACTACAAGGAATATTGTAGTCAAATTCCAGAATTATCAGGTCAAGAAGAAAATACTACAAACAATCAGGAGGAAACAATTCAAATATCAAGGACCTACAGTCAGAATTACAAAGGACTTAGCTTCTATATTGAAGGATCAGAGGGCTTGGAATATGATATTCCAAAAGGCAAAGAAGTTCAGATTACAACCAAGAATCAACTACCCAGAAAAATTGAACATAATCTTTCAGGGGAAATGATGTACATTCAAATAAATAGGGGAGTTTCAAACTTTCCTGATGAAAAGACCAGAACTGAACAGAAAATTCAATCTTCAAACACCAGTCTCAAGAGAAGCATAAAAAACTAAATAAGAAAAAAAATAAATACGTTATCCAATAAGGTTAAACTCTTTACATCCCTGCATGGGAAAATAATAATTGTAATTCTTGTGAATTGTATCTCTATTAGAGTAGTTAGAATTAATATACATAGACAAAGGGTGTGGGTATAAGTTGACTTTGATGTGATGATACAAAAAGTTAAGGGGTGGAAAAAAAGGGTTGTACTGAGAGAAGAAGAAAGGGGGAGGTAGAATAGTGTAAATTATATCACATGAAAAGGCACAAAAGACCTATTACATTAGAGGAAAAGAAGGGAGGAATCAGCATTGTTTGAACTTTACTCTCATTGGATTTGTCTCAAAGAGGAAATGGATACATGGTTTAAACACAAAATGTACCAGGGTGATGGGTAGCTAGTGAATATCGAGCACTGGCCCTGGAGTTAGGAGGACCTGGGTTTGGATCCAGCCTCAGACACTTAACACAAAACTAGCCATGTGACCTTGGGCAAGTCACTTAACCCCAATTGCCCTACCTTCCCCCCCTGCAAAAAAAAAAATGTACCGGAGTGGGGAACCTATATCTTCAAGGCCACAGGTTCCTCATCTCTACATCTAGGTAATATCATATGCAAATTAGAGGAGCATAGAAGAAACTACCTGTCAGATCTATGGAGAAAGGGACCCAGCTAACTCTTGAGGGAGAGTAATGGATACAAGGTGCAGAATAAGACATTTCTGAATAGCATGATGTGGAAATTTGTTTTGTTCAACTGTACATATTTGTTGCAAGAGCTTTTCTTTATCTTTTCTTTCAATGGGGAGAAGAGGTAGGAAGGAAGAAAAAGAAATATTTGTTCATTAAAAAAATAAAATTTAATTTTAAAAAAGGAAGTGGATCTAAGAATAGCAGGGAAAAAATGTAGTTATCAACTCTCAGCAGCAACTTCCACTGTCAGTTCTTGAAACCATCACCCACTCATTGATAACCAACTAAGATTGAGGGACAAGGGAAGAACTGGTGGTACAGATTACTATAATAAGAGCATATGCATGGTGACAGCAGCAGGGACAAGCCAACAGCAGTAAGGACTAGGTAATTAACAGCAGGGGTTGGAGAATAGCAATAGCAACACAAGAGATCTTGATGATGAGAGAATGAGATGGAGAATTACATGGGATTGAGTCTTTACTTATTCCTGCCATCAAAAATCATTGTCTGGCTACAATCCTATACTTACCTCATAGTTGTATGGTCTAGACTACATTTTCTTTTTTCAGATGAGGTCCTTACATGAAACTGAAGACTCTATAGTTTTGTTGGGTTTTTTTTTAAGTTTCCTCTTTGCCTTGATCTCCTAAGCTGCTCATTCTACTGGACAGAAGATTAAACAAGTATGATTTTGTACTTGTTTTGATGATTTAAGTCTCAGTCTCTAGGCATCCTCCCTGAAGCCCCCCTGAATCATAAGCCCATTGATTAGCACCAAGAACAATACTGGCAAGTTGGACACAACTGAACCTATGCTTAATCCTGAGTGAACATCTCTTCACTTCTCTGAATACCCATATACTGCTACAACTACATAAAGCTCCTCTTATTAAATGCTGGGTAGATTATACGTGTCTCATTTTGTTCTAAAATCAGGAGACTGGCCTGAGCCAATCCCAACCAATTACATACATAACTATTATTATGCTCTATTTAGAGGCTGAGATTTCGATCATCTAAACAAAGTATTTACTGGGACTGTGGAATAGGCATTTTCTATTTCTACATATTTTCTGACAAGCCAGTAAGTATTGGGCCCATCCTCCAACTATGATCAATTTCTCTGAAAGATCTGGAGGAGCTGACAGAAACTCCTTTTACAATGGAGCCAACACTGGCTAAGGACGTACGGCCTCCAGATCTCTCAAATTTACAAGATTGCCTCTAAATCTGGACACATCCAACTTGAGATCAATATTTAGTGAGGATCAGGCAAAGAAACACAAAGCAAAAAAGGCAGTCAGAAGCCTAGCCTAGAGTTCTGTTAGACAAGCCCCCGGTTTAGCTGTGACATGGAAACAGCTGACCTCCTGTTGGAATAGAAAAAGGTCTTTCCCCATACCTCATAAGAAGTCCCAGAATTACATAGTAACCCATGGAGGGTTGAAGTAAAATATAGCCAAGGATGGAGTCACTCCTTTTTTAAAGATCTACTGAGCCAATAGAACCTCCCAAATAAAAAAGGGATTGCTTCATCATTCACAAAGCTGTCAGGAGATGAGTCATATATGTCTGGTCAGAATCAGTTTAGGGGATAATAATCCCCTCAAAATGGGGACCATGTGGTCTACTGGAAGTAGAAAGGAAGTTCTGAGCATTCTGTGTGCAATTCCTATTTATTCTGGCACAATGGATTTTCTTCTAGCCTTTGCCCCCTGATTTTAATACAATTTTTTTTCACTCACTCAACAAACATTAAGGGAGATTCTAAGATTCCAAAAGAAGGAAAATTTTCTCCAATGTATTACTGCCTTAGTGTTGGAGGAGGAGCATAGGAAAGAAACCTCCATCAAATACTTTTAACTACAATTTGTTGTTTTGTTCTGTGATAAAATGTCAATCTCCATGCTGCCTTAATTAAGTCTCAGCTTTACCTTTAAATAGGCAGTTACATTATGCAATGGATAGAGCACTGGAGCTGGAGGCAGGAAGATCTGAGTTAAAATCCTTCCTTATACAATTTACTAGATGTGCAACCCTGGAAAGTAATTAAGCTTCTGTCTACCTCAATTTTCTCATCTGTAAAAAATGAGGATTATAATAACACCTATCTCCCAGGGTTGTTGTAAAGATGCTATGAAATAAAATTTATAAAATCCTTTGCATAACTTAAAACAATATATAAATGTGAGCTATTGTTATTACTGTACAATCATATTGCTAATTAAATGACATTTTACTATTTGTAATAAAATATTTTATTTTTCTCATACAAAGACAAGGCAAGCGTGTGTATGTAGGAGCAGGGAACAGATGTCAAAGGAAAAGGCCAGCAAATTTATAGACTTGGCTAGGAAACAGTGTGGATACTTTACATAGGAGAATGTGTAACGAGAATCATTAACTGAGGGAGAGGAACAAGGTATCTGTATCAGTT
The DNA here is from genome assembly GCF_028583685.1 of Petaurus breviceps papuanus. Classification (NCBI taxonomy): domain Eukaryota; kingdom Metazoa; phylum Chordata; class Mammalia; order Diprotodontia; family Petauridae; genus Petaurus; species Petaurus breviceps. The sequence goes on from NW_027185764.1 coordinate 68,931,275, forward strand.
AGGGACAGAGCTGTCTGTTCCTCGTACTATCTAGAGAAAGGGCATTATAAACCTAGGTGGTTCTATCTAGAGTACCCATCCATCTAAGTAAGTACATTACAGATGAGTTAGATAAGTTGGGACTTAGCATACCTCTCTACCCTAGTGAAACATTTGCTTCTGTCTTTCAAATTTCCTTAAACTCTTCCTGGTTATGAGGTCAGTAATATATCCATACAACTTTTTCAAGCCAGTTCCCATCAGCCAGATTGTTGCTGGAAAGGGGATTTCAGTTCACTTGTTTCTCCAAATTCAAGCCTCAATTTTTATTTTATTATTTTACCCGATTCCAATAACATGAAAGAATTTAAGACTTTAGGAAAATGTTTATAATCTAGACAATTATGAACAGATAGTTATACACATATGTGTGTATATATATATATATATATATATGTACAGTTTCGAATATAAACAAAGCTCCAACAATCCTCTATTTTCTGGCAAAAGTTAATACCTGGAATTTTTGTCTTTAAAGTATTCCAGATTCAGAAAATACCATGGCCATTTCTCTAGTGTGAGAACTTACTAAACTTTAGCAACTCAACAGCTTCTCTTAGTGGTGGAAAATATAAACATTGAAACTAATGCATCTAATTTGGGGATGTTTAGCCAACAAAGGCCATGAGTGTCATAAAATATATCTCTGGATGACAGGAAAACATAAGTTTTAGACCTCAGATCTTGGATGTCATCTAATCCAAAGTCCTAATTTTACAGATGAGGAAGCTGAGGACCAGAGAGGCAGGGAAGAGACTTTTCCAATATCATAGCAAGAGTAAAATTAGAACAAAATCAAATTGATAAGCAAAGATGCATAAATAACTCAGAAATCTACATTCAAAAGTAATTCTCTGAAAGTCCAGCCCCATTTTGTCAAGCCAAAGCTCAAGGGAGAGGTGGTCTTAGAGTTCTCTCTTTTAGCAAGAACTATTATTTTTCTCATTTCTAGGTTGTCACCCAAATTTTATTATGCTTTTCAACCACCTAATCACCCAAGAGGAGGAGGATTTATTTTCCTAATTACCAATTCCATGCCACTAATTATACTGCTGCACTTCTTAAATACCACTGTCCCTTTCTGGTTGTTCCAATATTAGTCTCTCTGTAGCTAACTAGTCTTTTCATCATCATCAACATTCAACCAATAGTTCAATTGTACCAAATGGGAGTGATTTTTAAAAATGTGATATATGCTATAATTATCAGGAATGCATTCTCCTGCAATTTTTGTTAGAAAGTATAAGAACATGGTAAGAACCAAAGGAACAAAAGTAAAGCTATCAAGGAATAACTGTAAGGGCAGAAGTTAAACACCACCTTGGCAGAAATGGTTTGAAAAAAATTAGTGAAGATTATTGGAAGATTATACCAATATCTCACTGGTCCCCTCAGGAGAAAACTTAATCATATTATTGCCCAATTAAAGGTTAAAACAAATAAATATGCAGAATGAAATCCAGAGACCAAGAGGATAGGAGAGATTCTAGATTTTCTAACTCAGCAACTGAAAGCAAAAGTCAACATTTAATTAAGCAAATAGAAGACAAGCTGGCAAAGAACAAAAGAAATAAATTTACATCAATCAAAAACTTAACTACAGAGGCTTGAGAAATAAAGAATCCAGAGGTGAGGGAGAACTGAAGAAATATATGAAGGCTCTAGCTTCTCCACAAAACAGGAAAGGGGGAGTGGGGAGAAATAAGATCCATAATTATTGGCTCAAATGCAGTACATGAAATACTAACAAAGTAAGTACAAGCTTCTTCCGAGACCCAAAACTGATTACACCTTTATAATAGAGGCATCACATATCTATTACCAAAAGTTCCTCCTAACAGAATCCAATTATATATTTATGTGCTTTATACAATACATTCATAGACTATTACTTTTTAAAAACACACAAACACATAAACACAAGAAAACAATATAATGACCAAGGAATTGTAATGGGAATGGGAATTTAAAGATCTTCCTTGCCCCTTAATAGACCTGGGGGGAATTTGAAGATTTTCCCTGCTTTGAAAGTAAACTCTTCCCCCTAATAGGTTGAATGTAATAACGTGGATCCTGTGATGGAGGGAATTTGCTAAAGGGTAGAGCAGAGCCCACAGGAAGCTCCCTCCTGTGAAGAAAAACTCTTCCCCCCCATAGGCTGAATGTAGTCACATGGAGCCTGTGGTGGGAGGAGTTTGATGAAGGGAAACAGAGTCCATAGGAAGCAGAGAGCCAGAGCCAGAGCTAGAGTCAGAGAGACAGTGGGAGAGAGAGGTGCTCAGGCAAAGAGAGAGAGAGGTTTGTGAATAAATATTGATTTTGTATTGGTTTGTGGGGAGGCTGAAGGATGCTGTGGCTCTCAGCATTATTATGGCTTCTTAATATCTTTGTACTATGAGGAATCAGTTTACTGGTTTGGGGATTCAGTTTTCTGGTGTCTAAATGAATTCTTCAGTTTTGTCCTCTATATGGAGAGCTTGGTATATTTTGTGATTGAACATCATGTGATATTTAGAGTCAAGGTCTTTATCGTGATGGTGGGCACTGTAAATATTGCATTGGCACTACAGGAACAACAACAAAAAGTCTTCCAAAAGCCCCAGGGGTACAAAAGAACAACTATTATCGATTAATTCCTAAAACTCAGAAGTGTCATATTTATACCACCTTTATTCATTTTTTTCAAAGCTTCTGACTTATTTCTACATTCTTATCTTATTCATGTGCTGAAGATATTAAACACAAATATAAGTACAATAAGAATGCTAGAATATGTAATGTCCACATAGAAGACTAATCTCTATTTAAATCATATCAGTTTCTAGTCAGAAACATCACAGGGATCACTATCCTAGCACTAGGTGCAGGACCAGTCACTGTTTGGCAATTCCACTTCCCATGCCAGGCTATAATTTAAGGAGGGAAAGGAACAGTAGTGCTTATGGTTGCAAAGGTGCAAGCTCACTACCTGGGTAAGGAAAAGGGTGCAGACCAGGAGCACAGTGACACACACCTCCCCAGTTCACACCACCTTGAAAGCACAGAAAACTTGAGACTCCCAGAACTAGCTGTGGAAAAAGGGCAAAAAAGCCCTGAGACAGTGCTTCTCTCCCATAGTCTAGGTGAGCAGAACCTAATTCTAACATGAATTTCAAAATCAAGAAATAGGCTAAAGGGTGGAGCCAAGATGGTGGAGTAAAAGCAGAAACTTAAAAATGACTCTAAACAACTTTTAGAGCTATGAAACCCACAAAGTGATAGAAAGAAACAAATCTCCTGCTGAAGGAAGCCTGGTAGGCCAACAGAAAGGATCTATCACATTGAGCTGGGAGCTCAGCACAGTCCCGCATGAGCCACGCCAGCCCAGAACTGCAGCACAGACTAGCAGGAGCAGAATTCGGGGAACTGATTCACTGGCAGTTGTGATGGTTTCTAGACTTCTCAACGCATACATGCCAAAGAGAAAGCAAAAGGTCAGGAGAGAACTCTGTTGGAACTCAGTGAGAGAAGAGTACAATCTGGTCCCTCTCCCAAGGGCAGCATAGGTGGTGGAAGCTGTGGCTGCCTCCTGAGCTCCAGGCCTACAGATCACAGGGGGACCAAGAAACCATTCAGAGGTTAATTGCTCTTGCTCTGACCTGCTGTATCTGGGTCCCAGTCTTGGGTAGAGGTCCTGGGGTGAGGACCACTAGCATAGCAGAGTTTGTGGAGACTGTGGAGACGCAGTCATCCTCACAGTTCTGAGGCAGGTGCCTAGAAAAAGCTGTGACAACAGCTGTGCAAAACCCCAGAAATTTGAGAGACAGCACTCTCTATTCTGGAAGCAGAGTTCTACCATGGCAAAGAGCTCAAAAGTCAAGTACTTGGCTGGCAAGGTGAGCAAACAGAGGAAGCAAAATCAAACTATAGAATTGGTTTTTGCTGACAAAGACAATCAAAACATAGAATGAGAAGAAGACAATACAGTCAAAACTCCTGCATCAAAAGCCTCCAAGAGTGGGGCAGCCAGGTAGCACAGCGAGTAAGAGCGCCGGCTCCAGTGTTGGGATGACCTGGGGATCGAATCCGGGCTCAGACACT
>NW_027185764.1:68935403-68948131 GCF_028583685.1 Petaurus breviceps papuanus
GCTCCAGTGTTGGGATGACCTGGGGATCGAATCCGGGCTCAGACACTTAGCACCCACCCAGAAACACCTGGACATGTAACCTTGAGCAAGTTACTTAACCCCAGTTGCTTAGGGGCAGCCAGGTGGCTCAGTGAGTAAGAGCACCAGCTCCAGTATCAGGATGACCTGGGGATCAAATCTGGGCTCAGATACTTAGCACCACACCCAGAAATAACTGGCCATGTAAGCTTGAGCAAGTTACTTAACCCCGATTGCTTAAAAAAAAAAAAGCCTCCAAGAAAAATATGAACTGCTCACAGGCAATGGAGGAGCTCAAGAAGGATTTTGAAAATCAAGTAAGAGAAGTAGAGGAAAAATTGGGAAGAGAAATGAGAATGATTCAAGAAAAATCAAGAAAAGTAGGTCAAAAAAGTGAGTCCTGCTAAAGAAGACCCAAAAGAATACTGAATAAAATAACACCTTAAAAAATAGACTAACTCAAATGGCAAAAGAGGCCCAAAAAGCCAGTGAGGAGAAGAATACCTTAAAAGGCCAAATTGCCCAGATGGAAAAGAAATTTCAAAAACTCAGTGAAGAGAATAATTCCTTCAAAATTAGATTGGAGCGAATGGAAGCTAATGCCTTTGAGAAATCAAGATACTATAAAACAGATCTAAATGAATGAAAAAATAGAAGGCAATGTGAAATATTTCATTGGAAAAACCACTGACCTGGAAAATAGATCCAGGAGAGATCATTTAAAAATCATTGGACTACCTGAAAACCATCATCTTCCAAGAAATTATCAAGGAAAACTGCCCTGATATTCTAGAACCAGACGGCAAAATAGAAATTGAAAGAATTCGTCAATCGCCTCTTGAAAAAGATCCCCAAAAGAAAAGGCCTAGGAATATTATAGCCAAATTCCAGAGTTCCCAGGCTGAGAAAATATTACAGGCAGTCAGGAAGAAACAATTTGAGTATTGTGGAAACACAATCAGGATAACACAAGATCTAGCACCTTCTACATTAAGTGATTGAAGGGCTTAGAATATGATATTCTGGAGGTCAAAGAAGCTAGGATTAAAACCAAGAATCACTCACCCAGCAAAACTGAGTATAATACTTCAGGGGAAAATATGGACATTCTACGAAATAGAGGACTATCAAGCATTCTTGATGAAAAGACCAGAGCTGAACAGAAAATTTGACTTCCAAATATAAGAAGCAAGAAAAGTATGAGAAAGTAAATGGGAAAAAAGAAAACATAACTTATTGAAGTTGAACTATTTACATTCCTACATGGAAAAAGATAGTTGTAACTCATGAGACTTTTCTCAGTATGAGGATAGTTTAAGGGATTACATGTGTGTATATGTGCATATATGTATATGCATGTATGTATAGGTGGGTATATGTGTATATATGTGTGTATGTACATGTATACATAGACAGAAGGCACAGGATGAGTTGAATATGAAGGGATGATATCTAAAAAATAAAATTAAGAGGTGAGAGAGGGAGAAAGGAGAAAGGGAGACAGAATAGGGTAAATTAACTCACATAAAAGAGGCAAGAGAAAACTGTGACAATGGAGGGGAAGAGCAGGAAAGTGAAAGGGAATGAGTCAATCTTACTCTCATTGAATTTGGCTTAAGGAGGGAATAACATACATACTCAAATGGGTTTCTTACCCTACAGGAAAGTAGGGGGCAAGGGGATAAGAGGCAGTGTGATAGAAGGGTGGGCAGATTGGGGGAGAAGGTAGTTAGAAGCAAACACTTTTGAAAATGGACAGGGTCAAAGGAGAAAAAAGAATAAATGGGAGGGGAGGCAGCTAGATGGTACAGTGAATAGAGCACTGGCCCTGGAGTCAGGAGGAACTGGGTTTGGATCTGGCCTCAGACACTTCACACACACACACACACGCACACACACACACACACAAACTAGATGTGTGACCTTGGGCAAGTAACCTAACCCCAATTGCCCTACCCTTCCCCCTCCAAAAAACAAAACAAAACAAAAAGAATGGGGGATGGAATAGGATGGAGGGAAATATGGTTAGTCTTTCACAATATAACTACTGTGGAAATGTTTTGCATAACTACACATGTACAACCTATGTTGAATTGCTTATCTTCCCAGTGGGGGTGGGTGAGGAGGGAAGAAGGGAAAGAATCTAGAACTCAAAGTTTTAAAAACAAATGTTAAAAAGTTGTTTTTTGCATGCAACCAGGAAATAAGATATACAGGCAATAGGGGAGAGAAATCCATTTTGTCCTACAAGAAAGTAAGGGGTAGGAAGGGGGAGAATATAAAAGAGAACAGATTGGGAGAAGAGGTATTCAGTATGCTTGCTATCTTGGCATGGGAGTAGGGGAGAAATTGTGTAACCCAAAACCTTGTGAAAATGAATGTTGAAAACTAAAAAATAAATAAATAATTGAAAAAAAAAGAAACAGGTTAGAAAAATAAGGAAACAATAAAAACCTCAGTATTAGAAACTAGCTAGTGATAAGGAAGCTCAAGACATAAACTCAAGACAACAATATGAAAACAGCTACAAGCAAAGTAAATATACATACATACATACATACATATATATGTATACACACATATGTATGTAGGTATCTATGGATATAAACTCTGCAAACTGGATACAAGTTCAATAAGAATTTCAAGAGCTAAAGAAAGAGATTTTTTAAAAGGAGCAAAAAATTATATTCAATTCAAATAAGTATGACAGAGGAAAAACTGGAAAAGGAATGAGAGGAATGCAAGAAATTTTTGAAAAAAAGATTTAACAGTTTTGTAAAAGAGACATAAAAATAATGAAGAAAGTAACACCTTAAAAACAGAATTGACAAAATGGAAAGAAAGGTACAAAACTTCAGAAAAGACAATCATTCCTTAAAAAGTAGAATTAGGCAAGTGGAAGCTAATGACTCCACAAGATATCAAGAAACAATAAAACAAAGTAAAAATAATTTAAAAATAGAAGAAAATATGAAATATCTCACTGGAAAAAGAACTGACCTGGAAAATAGATCCAGGAGAGATAATTTAAGAATTTTTTATACTGCCATGATTTTTTAAAAAGTGCTTATCCATCATATTTCAAGAAATTACAAAACAAACAAACATACCTGCCCCTATATCTTAGAAGCAGAGGACAAAAAGGAAATTGAAAAAATCCACTGATCATCTCCTAAAAGAGATCCAAAATGAAAATTTCCAGGAAAATTATAGCCAAATTCCAGAGATTTCAGGTCAAAGAGAAAATACTTAAAGTAGCCAAAAAGAAACCATTCAAATACTGTAGAGTTCTTGTCAGGATATATATCAGGATCACAAAATATTTAGCACCTACAATGGCTGGGAATAAGACATTCTGGGAAGCAAAGGAGCTAGGAATACAACCAAGAATCGTCTACCCAGTGAAACTGAGTATAATCTTTCAGGCAAAAAAAATTTTAAATGGTCACTTAATAAAATAGAGGACTTGATTCCCAATGAAGAGCTCTGAGCCAAAAAGAAATTTTGCTATTCACACACAAGACTCAAGAGAAGCATATAAAGGTAAACATGTAAGATAAATAATAAGGGACTTAATAAAATTAAACTGTTTATATTCCTATGTTGGAAGAAGATACCTATAACTCCTAAGAACTTTGTCACTATTAGGACAGTTAGAAGGAGGCCACATAAACAGATGGCATGGATGTGAATCTATTACATTGGGATGGTTTTTTAAAAAATGAAAAGGTGAGAAAGAGGGATACTCTGGAGAAGGGGGAAGGGAGAGAAGGAATGGGGAAAATTAAAAAGTGCGCATAAAACAAGTGCACAAGGAAGATTTTTTCATAGTGGAGGGGAAAATGGGGAAACTAGTGGGCAACACTTCCTCACTCTCATCAGGACTAGTTAAGAAGGAAGAATACACACACACACACACACACACACACACACACATACACACACACATATACATATATACACACACCCAGTTCAGTATAGAAATTTATCATACCCAAAGAGGAAGTAGGCAGGGAAGAGGTAAAGAGAAAGGAGGGTGACTGATAAGAGTGGACAGAAGCAAGACAGATTTCCGGGGGAAGACAGAGACAGAGAGACAGAGAAAGAGACAGAGAGAGAGACAGAGAGAAGGAGAAATAGCAGAAAAAAAGGATGGAGGAAAATACAGAGTGGCTCATTATAAGTGCAAATGTGAATGGGATGAGCTCACCCATAAAACAGAAGCAGACAGCAAATTGGTTTAGAGACCAAAATCCTACAATATGTTGTTTACAAGAAACACATTTGAAACAGAAAGACACATACAAAGTTAAAATAAAGGACTGGAGCAGATTCTATTATGTTTCAACTGAAGTAAAAAAGGCAAAAGTAGAAATAATAATCTCAGACAAGACAAAAGCAAAAAGAGACCTAATTAAAAGGGATAACCAGGGAAACTACATTTTACTAAAAGGTACCACAGACAATGAAGTAATATCAATTCTAAACCTAGATGCATCAGATTATGTAGCATCCACATTCTAACAGGAAAAGTTAAATGAGATACAGGAGGAAATAGCTAAACTATACTAGTGGGGAGCCTCAATTCACTCCCTCTCAGAACAAGATAAATCTTTCCATAAAATAAATATTGAATAAGTTAAGGAGATTAAAATAATTTTACAAAAGTTAGATATGATAAACCACTAGGTAAAACTGAATGAGAACACAAAGGAATAGACCTTTTATCAACTGTACATGACACATTTACAAAAACTAACCATGTATTAGGACATGAAACCCCCCCCAAACACATGCAAAATAGCAGAAATATTAAATGCACTCTTTTCAGACAATAATACAATTGAAATTAATTCAATAAAGAACTTTGGAAAAATAGATAAAAAAATTAATAGGGAACTAAAATTATCTACTCCTAAAGAAAAATTATGTTGTGGCGAGGTGGTGCGGTGAGTACAGCACCAGCCCTGGGAAACAATAAAATAAACCATTGGTTATTTTGATTTTTAAAAAGAGGAAAACCAAATGACTAGAATCAAAAGTGAGAAGGGTGAATGCACCACCAATGAAGATGCAATTAAAGCAATTATTATGTGCTATTTTGCCCAATTATATGCCAGTAAAACTGATAATACAGGTGAAATAGATGAATATTTTCAGAAATATAAATTACCAATATTAACAGAAGAGGAAATAGAATATTTAAATAAACCTTAGAAAACAAAATTGAATAATCTATCGATTATCTCCAGGACCAATGGATTTACAAGTGAATTCTACCAAACATTAAGGTTTGGTAGAATTAATTCCAATTTATATAAACTATTTGGGAAAGTAAGCAAAGAAGGAATCCTACCAAATTCTTTCTATTGCACAAATATAGTTTTGATACCTAAACCAAGGAAAGCAAAAATAGAGAAGAAAAAAAAAGCTATAGACCAATTTCCTTAATGAATATTGAAGCAAAATTTTCAATAAAATATTAGCAAGGAAACTATAATGATATATCACAAAAATCATACACTACAACTTGGTGGGCTTTTATACCAGGAATGCATGCTGGTTCAATATTAGGAAAACTCTAAGAATAATTGATGATATCAATAATAAAAGCAACAACAATCATATGATTATATCAGTAGATGAAGAAAAAGCTTTTGACAAAATACAATACCCATTCCTATTAAAAACAGCAACAATGATTTAATTAAAAATTTTAAAAAATTTTGTCCAATTCCTAGATAAAATAGGAATCAGTGGAGCCTTTCTTAAAATAAGAGCCATTCCCCACCATTCCCTAATTGTCAAAGGATGAAAGTTTTCAGAGTAAGAAATCAGAGTAATCAATAATCATGAAAAATGCTCTAACCACTAATTGTTAGAGAAATGCAAATTAAAATAACTGTGAGGTACAGATTAGCTATTGAAACAGAAATGGAAAATAATAAATGCTAGAGGGGATATGGAAAAAGAGGTACACTAATGCACTGCTGGTTGAATCATGAGCCAGTCAAACCATTCTGTAGAACAACTTGGAACTATGACCAAAGGGTTATAAAATTGTGCATGCCCTTTTACCCAAAATATCTTTACTATGTCTACAAGCCAAAGAGACCAAAGAGAAAAAGAAAAGATTTATAGGTAGAAAAAAACTCATAGCAGCTTTTTTTGTGGTAGTAAAGAGTTGGAGCCTGAGGGCATGTCAATAAATTGGGAAATGACTGAACAAGTTATAGCATATGATTTTGACAGAATCTCATTGTGCTATAAGAAATGATGATGGGGATGGATTCAGAAAACATGTGGAAAGACATATCAATGATTTGCAAAGTAAAGTGAGCAGAACCAGGAGAACATTGTATATATAAGCATCAATATCATAACAGTGACCAACTGTGAATGACTTGGCTATTCTCAGCAATACAATGATCCAAGACAATTCCAAAGGACTCATGATGAAAAAATGCTATTCGCATCCAGAGAGAGAATTGATGAAATCTAAGAGAAAACTAAAGCATATTATTTTTCACTTTATTTTTCTTGTTTTATTTTCTCTTTTGTACAATGGTTAATATGGAAATATGTTTTGCTTGACTTCACATGTTTAATGAATATCATATTTCTTGCCTTTTCAATGAGTGGGGAAAGGACTGGAGTGTGAAAGATATATAAATAAAAATTTTTTTTTAAATGTTAAAAATGAAGAAAGAGTATAGATAAGGGGCGGCTAGGTGGCTCAGTGAATAGAGCACCAGCTCTGGAGTCAGGAGGACCTGGGTTCAAGGCTGACCTCAGACACTGAACATAAAAACTAGCCATGTGACCTTGGACAGGTCACTTAACCCCACTTGCCCTCCAAAAAGCAAAAAAAAAAAAAGAGTATTGATAGATTTTCTTAGTACTCATGACAAAATGATCAAGAAAAACTACAACAAGCAGACATCAGTTTACTGACATTTGTAAAGGCAAATAGTGGGTAAACACTATTTAATTTTGTTCATTCTAAAAAAATTTATATTATTTCTGGATAAAGTTTATAATGGTCAAGTTCCAAGGATAAAATCACAAGTCTTTCATGGGCAACATATCTATGAACTCAGCCAACACTGTATACACAAAAGAATAAAAAAATTAATAAGTCATGTGTGTAGAAAATGAGATGCTTAGATTGATAATTCATGATTAGGTCACTACCACTAGAAATTATGTTTAGACTAAAAAATCCTAGAATTGGTAAGCAATGTAGATTATACAAAGAAATTGTAAAAATAGCTCAATACATGACTGAAGCCTATAAAAGCTTACCATCTACCATATATTTGGCAAGATATGACCTGGTGGTTAGAATTATACATAAGGGGGCAGCTAGGGGGCATAGTAAATAGAATACTGGCCCTGTAGTCAGGAAGACCTGAGTTCAAATCTGACCTCAGACACTTGAAACTTAACTAGCTGTGTGATCTTGGGCAAGTCACTTAATCCCAATTGCCTTGCTCCGCCCCGCAAAGAAAAAAAAAGAATTACACATAAGAATTTTGTTTTCTTTCATGGATTTACATCTGACAAAACCCCATATATGTGCTATAAATATTGCTCACAAAAATCCTGCACAAATCAACTAATAAACTGTCAGAAACAGGACCATCATCACAGATCAAACTATCTTCCAAGCCTACCATTGATCAATTAAAAGCTTAAAAATACTACTTTAATTGATGTCAGTATGCCAAACCCTCATAATTTCTGAAGTATATAGAACAAAAAGCTTTTTTTTTAAAGTTGGGGTTAAGTAACTTGTCTAAGGTTACATGACCAGTTTTTTTTTGTGTGTGTGGGTGTTAAGTATCTGAGGCCAGAACCGATCCCAGGTCCTCCCGAACCCGGGGCCAGCATTCTTACTCACTGTGCCACCTAGCCGCCCCAAACAAAAAGCTTTTAAAAATACAAAAACCAAGCTGAGATAAAAATCACATGTTACCAGCATGTTACATGCTCATCAGCTAGCTGATACAGTACATAGAATACTAGTCCTGGAGTCAGAAAGACCCAAATTCAAATCTCGCCTCAGACTCTTACTATCTTTTTGACCCTGGATGCTATTTATGTAGCACTTACTTTGTGCCAGACATTATATTTAGCCCTTTACAAATATTCCTTCATTTGATCCTCACAACAATCCTGGAAGTTAGGTACTATTATTATCCCCATTTTACATATGAGGAAACTGAGGCAAATACAAGTTTATTTCACTTAACTTTTGTCTTTCCTCAATTGTAAAATGGGGATGAGAATAGCACCCACCTCCCTGGATTGCTGTGAGGATCAAATGAAAAAATATTTTAAAGTGCTTAGCAAAGAGCCTTGCATAGAGTAGGGGCTTAATAAATGTTTGTTTCTTTCTTTCCTTCCTGTTTGCTGCAACAGTTATACCAGGATGGTTTTGGTAAGCCTACAGAGGAGGAATTTATATCTTAATACTTTTGTTTCAACTACAAAATGAAGTTAATTTAGCCACTTGTATAACAGCCCCATAGGTTGTTAAATACAAAAGGATAAAAGCAGGGTAGTGACTTGTCCCAGAATTGTTTCTATCTAAATATCATTGAAAAAGATGAAAACAAGATGATGATGATGATGATTAGATGGGAATAGATAATGTATGCAAAGTACTTTGTAAATTATTGTAGCAGCAAGCACCCCAGCGTCCCCAGGGTGGCTGCTCACACAGGTTCTTCTTTGATAAAGGAAAGCAACTCAAAATAGGTTAACAAGCTTACTTTAATCAGTCAGACATATATTGTTTACCTTGTTCAGGGGAAAAGGTCGGCACCCCGAACTTCAAAGTACACAGACAGAATTATCAAGACAGAAACAGATCTAGTAGACAGATTTCAAACTGTCCAACCATTACATCCATACCCAGTCAACATCTGGGTTTCAACATCTGGGTTTTTTCAAAGCTGGGGGGCTCAGGACAACGGCTTCCCAGAATCCATATCAAATCACAGAATACTTCCCAAAGTGAGCCCCCAAAACAAAGCCTCACATCAGGGCTTATATAGCCTTCTCCTGGCTCAGAGAATGTAACAACCTTATTGACTCACTGGCCAATCAAGAAGTATGTACTGAAAAACAAGCCTCCCACCCCAGGCTCCAGGTGCACTTTAGCCTAGGGGCAGGGAAGATCTTTAAAATTTACATTCCCATTACAATTATAAATCTACATAAATTTGTTATTTTTAATAATTCATTGAACCAGATTCAATGGAGTTCAGATAGAAACAGACCTGACAGGTTTTCTTTACATTTAATATTCAGCAGACTATTGCAGAGGCCATTAAAATAACAGCTTTTCATAAATGAATTGGAGTATTAGGATCTAAGCTCATTTTCTAGAGTCTCTATCCTATTCAGGATAACTCTAGTAGCAGATGCCCATTTAGTATCATCTCCAATTCATCCTGCCTATATCTTGTTTGTACATAGCTATTCACATACTGTTTCTCCCATTAGACTATGAGTTCCTTGACAGGAAGGATTATTTCTCCTTTTTTTTTGTATCCTTAGTGCTTATCACCATGCCTGGTAAATAGCAGGAACTTATTAAATGCTTATTGGCTGACTGTTGACTATAAGAATAGTAGAAAGGGATGGGAACTTGACTTGTGTATTTATTGGTACAGGGAACTCCCAAGTTAGGAAATTCCTACCTAGAGAGTTGCCTAGAGTCCTGAGATATCAAATAGCTCACCCAAAGTCACACAGTATGTGTAAGAAATAGAGCTTGAAGCATAGTCTTCCTAGCTTTGAGATAGGCACTCTATCCATTAGGCCCCTCTGTCTCTCATGAAATTTATGTAGCTTTAGTTTATAAAGTCCTTTATATACATCAGTTAATCCCATTTTCCTGTGTTACTGAGAAAATAAGTGATTGAGGTCATGCAGCTGTTAATTGTTCAAAGTTGTCTAGAGAACAGATCTTCCAACTCCAAGTTCAATGTTCATTCCATAGCTCCTTCAGGAACCCTGATCCAGAGTGGTTATCCAGAGTGGCATGTGAATCAAGATACAGAGCTTCCAAAACATTTGAAATGGGAAAGCCAGTGGCAATACACCCATGATGATCATACAAGGAGAATTTAGCTCCTTGAAATAAGAGCAATACATTGGATACTCCCTCTCCTTACTTCCAAGGTCATATGAGGTCACCATGTTCCCCATCCAAAAAGTAATTAATTATTTAAGACCTACCGGTTATCTGGGTCATAATGGAGACCATCACAGGAAGTTCAGAGGAAGCAGCTACAATGTTTACAGTATAATTGGTGCCTGGGTGCAGTTCCAGGCAAACTTCAGGAGTCTGACTGCCAGTGGTCAGGTTAAATGACACTTCTTGGTTAAATTCCTTCTGATACCCTCGGTGGCCCCATATGTGGAACTGTAACAGAAAAGTTCAGGAGAAAAGATGCTGACAATGATTAAAATTTCTTATGTTTGTGTAGTGCTTTATAGACCTGTAATGGTAACGGGAATTTGGAGATCTTCCCTGTCCCTTAAAAAGCCTAAGGGAATTTGAAGACTTTCCTTGCTTTGAAAATAAACCCTGACCCCTGATAGGCTAAATGTAATCACATGGAGCCTATTGTGGTAGGAGTTTGCTGAAGGGTGTAGCAGGGCCCACAGGAAGCTGTGAGTCAGAGCAAGAGAGAGGGTTGGGAGGAGAGGATGCTTTGAGGGAGACAGGCTTGTGAGTAAATACTGATCTTGTGTTGGTTTGTGGGAACTCTAAAAGGATGGTGGGACTCTGCTACACTGTGGTGCATTAACTTCTATGTTGTTATGATGGATTTGGTTTCCTGGTGTTGGGATTTCATTTTCTGGAATCTGAAAAAATGTTTTGTTCCTGTCTTATATATGGAGAGTCTGTTATATTTTAATGATTGAGCACCATGCAGGTGTATTTATAGTGATCATGGGTGCTGTGAATTGTGCTACAACTTCTAAGTACTCAGGCCCCAAGACCACCAAGAAAAATCAAGTATTCATCATCTGAATGCCCACATGCATACATACCACTTTTAACTTTTCCTGAGAGGCTGATAATCAAATCAATATCACCATTATTTGAAGGACATGACAATCTGCTGCCTTATGGCTCCATGCAGAATCATTATTTTAGACTGTCTAGGCTAAAGCCCCCTACCCTCATCACCACCTTTCATACCCATCCATGTTAGCCCCATTCTTTCCCTGTCCCTCTACCACTCTATCCAACCTTTCATTATATTTTTTAGACCTTTCTATTATATTAACAAATTGGTCTTCATATGAGAAATGTACCTTCTCCCAGAAATTTGTGTGTATGTATGAATGATGTACTATATATATGACAATATATATGACATATACATATATATGTGTATGTTATACATGTAAAATTATATATGTTATCATACACACATACTGTAATCACCTTGAGAACAAGGATAGTTTCATTTTCTGTTTCTCCAGTATCTAGCCTCCCATGCCTACCACATGTGGGTGCTTAATAAGGGCTTGTTTAACTGAATTCCAAGCCCTTTCACATAAATTACTTCCTTTGATTCTTACAGCACAATTGAGAGAGGGATGGGGTGGTACTACTACTACTGTTGCTGCTGCTGCTACTACTTCTCTTTTCTCTTCTCTTTCTCTTTCTTTTCATTCTTCTTCCTTTTCCTATTCTTAATATTATTCCTGGAATACAGATGAAGAAATTGATACCTTCCAAGAGGTTAAGTCACTTTCCAAAATGTAACAGAGGTATCAAGTGGCAGTTCTGTATTTCATGATTCCCAGTATGATGTTCTTTCCACCATAACCCACTGCCTGCCTCCTAGCCTATCTGTATATCCTTTGAGAATATAAATACATATACACATACCTTTATATACAAATATGCATTCACACATACACATGCATACATATGCATCTCTTCTCATAAGAACTACAGGTAAAATGTCAAAGTCACTCAGAATGTAGTATGGGAGAAAGTAGGCTGGATTTGGAGTCATCAGACTTTGGGTTCAAATACAAGTTCTGCTCCTTGCTACCTGCATGACTGGGCAGGTTACTTAACAACCCCAGGCCTCAGTTTCCTCATCTGAAAAATGAAAACACTGGACTAGAATCTAGTCCCTAAGGTCCTTTCTAATTCTATAGCCATGATCCTATGATCATTGAACATTAGGCACCTAAGTAGCCCAGTGGACAGAATACTAGGCAAGTGATGGGAGCGGATAGAGCGCCAGGCTTAGAATAAGGAAGATCTGAATTCAAATCCACACTCAGATGCTTCCTAGCTGTATGACACTAACAAGTCACTTAATTTCTGCCTCTCTTAGTTTCCTCATCTGTAAAATGAAAATTATATAAAATAGAGATAATGATACTACTTACCTCCCAGAGTTGTTATAAGGATAAAATGAGGAAATATTTATATAGCGCTTTACAAATCTTATGACATAATATAAATACAAGTTGTTATTATTGATCATATAATTATAATAATATATAAAAATATAGTATGGGGTGTTATTACAAACTATAATATGATATAATATTAAGGTAATTGTTGTGATGATGATAATAACCATGATCATCATCATCATCATCATCATCATCATCATCATCATCATCCTATATCTGGAAAAGACAGCTAAAGAGAGAAC
>NW_027185764.1:68948141-68957299 GCF_028583685.1 Petaurus breviceps papuanus
TAATTCATTAACATTTATGGTTTTTTCAATACTTCAAAGATCTATTATTTAATTAGTATGGATTTCCCCCTTCATTACTGCATATTATAATACTATGACTTTCATATCTGAATTCAGAGACTTGCTGTACATAAAAAATTCATCACATTATAGTCAACCTGGTGATGCATTGAATTTGGACATGCTGGTCCTCATGCAACAGACATTAGTCCTGTATTCTGAGGCTGTCCCGTTTGATCAGAACTGCCAGACATTGCACTGTCCTAAATTCTGGTCCACATTATCAACTCCCTGTTGGATATCTTCTAGATGTCTGGTAGCCATTATTATCAATTCCAGGTCCAAAAAAGAACTCTCTGTTTTCTGCCCCTTCCTCTAAACTTTCTTATTTCTTCTGAAGGCACTACACCAACTCCCATTTACCCAGGTTCATAACTTTGGATCATCCTGGATCCTTACCTCTCCCTTACTGCCCATAGTCAATAAGTTGCCAGATTGTATTGAATCTACTGTCACAGAATCACTTGTCTCTATTTTTTCTCACCAATGACACAGTTAATACCCTAGTTTAGGTCCTCATAAAATTTCATCTTTTGGAAGCCCAAATATTGATATTTATATTTATGATATGTCTTCTGATCACTAATCAAACTCAAAATGAAATGTAGGCCACAAATGCATAAGTAAGGATCCTTGTGGGACACATATCAACTTAGTTCTAAAATGTAATCTATGTTTTCTTTTATTTTCATTTGCTTTGTTAAATATTTCCCAATTACATTTTAATCTGGTTCAGGCCTATAATGGAAATGGAAATTTAAAGATCTTACCTACCCTCTTAATAAGCCTAAGGGAATTTGAAGATCTTCCCTGATTTGAAGACCTTCCCTGCCCCCTAATAGGCCAAATGTAATCACATGGAGACTGTGGTGGGAGGAGTTTGCTGAAGGGTGGAGCGGAACCCAGAAGAAGCTGGAAGTTAGTGCTAGGGGGAGGAGAAGATGCACCCAAGGAAAAAGCTAGGTGTGTGAGTGTTTGTTTGCCCCTGCTGTGGCAACTACATTTGTGAGTGTTTGATTGTGGGAAGGCTAATGGATGGTATGGCTCTCTGCTGTGTTATGATGTTTTAACTTCTTTGTTGCTATGATGGATTTGGTTGTCTGGTTTGGGGATTCAGTTTTCTGGTGTCAGAATAAATTTTTGCTTCTGTCTTCTTGTAATGGGAATGTAAATTTGAAGATCTTCCCTGCCCCTAGGCTAAAGTGCACCTGGAGCCTGGGGTGGAAGGCTTGTTTTTCAGTAGATACTTTTTGATTGGCCAGTGGGTCCAAAAGGTTGTTACATTCTCTGAGTCAGGAGAAGGCTATATAAGCCCTGATGTAAGGCTTTGTTTTGGGGCTCACTTTGAGAAGTGTTCTGTGATTTGATCTGGATTCTGGGAAGCTGTTGTCCAGAGCCCCCTGGCTTTGAAAAACCCAGATGTTGAAACCCAGATGTTGATTGGGTATGGATATAATGGTTGGACAGTTTGGAAATCTGTCTACTTGATCTGTTTCTGTCTTGATAATTCTGTCTGTATATTCTGAAGTTCGGGGTGCTGACCTCTTTCCCCTGAACTAGGTAAACGATACATGTTTGACTGATTAAAGTAAGCTTGTTAACCCATTTTGAGTTGCTTTCCTTTATCAAAGCAGATCCAAGAACCTATGGGAGCAGCCACCCTAGGGACGCCAGGGTGCTTGCTGCTACACTTCTATATGAAGAGTCTATTATGTTTTGCAATTGAGAACTATGCCGGCATATTCCCAGTCACCATTGGTGCTGTGAATATTGTGTTGGTGCTACAAGGCCTCACTGTGTGTGGTCTGCATGCTTGACACCTGTGTTCTCAATCTATCACTTTTCTCTCCCAAATATTTTCCAGTAGTTACCTTCTGAATGTTTTGTATCTTTCTTTGTTTATACTGTCATTTCTACCCATAGTATTCTCCAGTAGAATAATTTTGTTGTTGTTGTTCAGTCATTTCAGTCACATCTGATTCTTCACAACCACATTTGGGAATTTCATGGCAAAGATACTAGAGCGGTTTGCCATTTCCTTCTCCAGTTCATTTTACAAATGAGGAAACTGAGGTCAACAGAGCTAAGTGACTTGCACAGGATTACAAAGCTAGTAAGTATATGAGGCCAGATTTGAACTCACAAGGATGACTTTACCTAACTGAAACTCTATCTATTGTGCCACCTAGAAGTTCCAAAATAATTCTGTTTTGCATAAATCCATTTTATACTCTAATAAATATTCCTTTTTAATACTCTTTGTAGGTATACTTTGTTTTTTAATATCACTTGCAATTTCCCAATATATCTCTCCCTCACCTCCACCCCCAATCCATCTATCCTAGAGAGGAAACCTAACAAAGAAGAAAAAGAAAGGAAAAAACCAGTCCAGAAAAACTAACAAATACACTGAGAAGTCTGACAGTATATAGTGTTCTAGAGCTGCAAAGAAAGAGGGCTGTCATAAGGCACATTCTTCTGTCTCTTTTCTGGACCCAAACTTAGTCATTTTACTTTCAGAGTATTCAGGTTTAATTGTTTTGTTGTGACTTTTTCCATTTCCATTGTTGCAGTCATATTATTGTATATTATCTTCTGCCTCCTTAAGTTGTCATATTATTAGGTAAGACAGCAAAGCCATGATCCATTACATTCCTGCACCACAACTTTTCTTTTCATTTTCCCAATTAATAGGCATCTAATTTGTTTCTGGTTTCTTAGTACTAACGCAAACAAAATGCTGCTATTAATATATATATATACATATATATATATATATATATATATATTTGTATACAGGGTCTTTCTTCTTATCAGTGACTTCACTGGCATATGTCTAACAGTGGATCTCTGGGTCAAAGAGTACAAACATTTATTTTAATCTCTTTCTTAGCAAAATTCCAAATTGCTTTCCATTGCTGGGTTTCTAAAAAATTGATTCTTATCTCTAGCCATATTCATTTGTTTGTTTATTTCACCTTGTGAGTTCTTGTTGGTTTCATTTATTTGTTTAGTTTAATTGCTTTATTGTATTTATTATTGATTTGGGGGCACAATAAATAAAGTGCCACACCTGGAGTCAGGAAGACTGGAGTTCAAACTCAGACTCAGACATTTACTAGCTCCATAACCCTGGGCAAGTCACTTCACCTTGTTTGCCTTATTTTCCTCATCTGTCAAGTAAGTTGGAGAAGGAAATGGCAAACCACTCCAATATCTTTGCCAAGAAAATCCCAAATAGGGTCACCAAGAATTGAACATGACTGAACAACAACAAATTGAATATGTCGCATTTTTTAAAATTCTAGCTTTGTTTCTGGTGCTACTATTCATATACTTCAAAACAATTTTCTTCTAGCATTTCTACCTCTTAAAATCCATATGTTCTGGTTTGGTTTGGTTTTTTAATTAGAACTCTTCTTCAGTCTGCTCATTTGTTCGGATGGTATTTTAAATTTTCTTTTGAGAATTGTTGGTAGTTTCACTTCCTTGAGTGTTTCTATTCCTTTATTTTAGAAGGGTATTGAAGAAATAGGTTTCCTTGCCACCTTTTACTCTTACCTCTTCCTAGAAGTCTCTGCCCATTCTTCCAGAGATGAGTAATCTGTCCTTTTCTCCATAAATCCAAGTCAATTCCCTTCACCCTAAATTCCTTAATTAGAAGAATCATCTCCCTGCTCTCACTTCTTGCCTCCTTGTTACTGACAATGCATCTTTTTCCTTTTCTTTTTACATTTTAGACAACTTCAAATAATATTCTAATATCTCTGGGCAACCAGTGCCAACCTTGATGGGGAATTACTAATATAGACCAAAATATTGTTACGAAGATAGCAACCCACTCAACCCTAACAACTCCCTTTCCCAGCACCCACCCTCTCCTTTGGCATTTCTCTATGGAAATATATGGAAAATAATGATTATCTCATTTCCTCATGTGATTAATTCAACACCTCCTTTCACATTTCATAACCTATCAAATAAATTCCAGTGGCTTCCAATTAGCTCCAAGATCAAATACAAAATCCTCTGTTTGGCTTTTAAGTCCTTTATAATCAGGCTGACTCTTACCTTTGCAACCTTAGTACACTATACTCCTTTCCACACACTCTGCAAGCAAGTAACACTGGCCTCCTTGTGGTTCATCACACAAGACACTTCCACTCCCAATGCTGGACATGGAATTCTCTCCCTCCATCTCCATCTCCTGGCTGCCCTGGTTTCTGTCATGTCTCAGCCTTAGTTACTACCTTCTATAGGAAGTCATTCCCAATCTCTATAAATTCTATTGCCTTCCTTCTGATATTGTTGTTGTTCGGTTGTGTCTGACTCTTCATGACAACATTTGGGGTTTTCTTGGCAAAGATACTAGGGTGGTTTGCCATTTCCTTCTCCAATTCATCTGACAGATGAGGAAAGTGAAGAGTTAAGTGACTTGCCCAGGGTCATACAGTTAGTGTCTGAGGCTAGATTGGAACTCACAAAAAAAAAAAGTCTCCCTGACTCCAGATCTGGTACTCTATCTACCTCCTGTATGTATCTTATTTATACATAGTAGTTTTCATGTTATATCCTCCATTAGGCTGCAAGCTACTTGAGAGCTAGAATTAGCTTCTACCTTTCTTTGTATGCCTAGAACTTAGCACAGGGCCTGGCACATAAACATGTTAATAAATGTGTACTGACTTAACCTGAATACTCCAGTACAATAGCTGAAATGCAACACACAGGATATTTTTAGATTTGTTGATATTTTCTAGGCTTTATTTAATTTCGTAAGAAATTCAAACCTTAATAAAGCATTTGACAAATGAAACAAAAAAATTAAAAAAAAAAAAAAGAAATTCAAACCTCCCACTCAGGGAAAACATTTAGATCATTTTTGAACTTACTAAATACATCTCCTCTGAATCAGCCATCTTCACATTTCTCTTCCACCTCAAGCAGGTTTCATTAAGAACTGAAATGTTACTGATGATTTGATTTACTGAAAGGACAAGAAAAAAATGAAGAAGTAGACCTTCTCCCCCCCTAAAAAAAACCCACAACCACACAACTATTCACAATTTTTAATCAAATAACTTTTCAATTAGTTCTACAGGAACAAATTCAGCTATAGAGAATGACCTTTTTAAATTCAGCATAATCTGTGTCAGGGGAAGAGATGAGCAGTTGTTTTTTTTTTTTTTCTTAATTTTACATATGTAAGCTCAGCCTCAATAAAAGACATCAGGCTGAAAGATATGTATTCTGAGGCCCCCTCATCATTAGTACAAGCTCCTACCAGGCAGAGTAAGAGCTTCTGTCCAAGGGCCCAGACAATCCCTGTTCCTTCAAATGAGAATGGCATTTGATTACTATTAAGAAGAAAAGTACAGAGGGGATTAAATTCAATTCAGCAGACACAATACATGCTTCCTAAGGGAAACTGCTGCCAAATGTATGCTAACTACAGATTTTCTAGCTCTTGGCATCAAACTGTGAGGAACACTGCAAGATCAGCTCTAGAAGTTGGGTCTTTCATTTGGTGCAGAGAGGCAGCAGAATACAGTGGATAAAAAGCTGACCTTAGAATCAGGAAGACCAGATTCAAATCTAGCCTTTGATACATATGTATCAGATGACTGTGTAACCCTTTGTTGTTTGTTGTTCAGTTGTGTCCAACTCTTCTTGACGCCATGGACCATAGCACACCAGGCCCTTCTGTCCCCCACCATCTCCCAAAGTCTGTCCAAATTCATGTTTATTGTTTCCATGATACTATCTATCCATCTCATCCTCTACCATCTCCTTTTCCTTTTACCTTCAATCTTTCTCAACATTAGGGTCTTTTCCAATGAATCCCCTCTTCTCATTACATGTCCGATTAATGTCTCATTAAGCTTCAGTTTCAATATCTGACCTTCCAGTGAAGAGCCCGAATTAATTTAAGTATTGACTGAAGGCATTTAACTTCTCATGACCCCAGGAATCTCTCTTACACTATAAATCTAAGAATAATTGCTCATTTACACTGGTAAAGGGAGTTTCTAAACTTGGAATTCTCTGTCCTGGGGTGGGGAACCCATGGCCTCAAGGCTGCATGTAGCCTTCTAGGTCCTTGAGTGTGGCCTTTTTACTTAGTCCAAGTTTTATGGAACAAATACTTTTATTAAGGGAATTTGTTCTGTGAAGTTTGGATTCAGTCAAAGGGCCACACTTGAGGACCTAGAGGGCCACATGTGGCCTCAAGGCCACATTTTCCCCACCCCTGCATACCAATGAAATCACAAGTCATAGCCAAAAATCACAGAGCCTTTCACAGAACAATGACAATAAAGGTACGACTGCCTGATATCCTTTCTGACCACCCCAGGAGACTCTTCTTACACTCTTCTCAACTCTCTGGTAAGTCACCCAAAATAAGGATCAGATCCAATGGAGCTAGAAGTCACAGCCAGTTCCTTACCAACCTCACCTACTAGCTTAGTCATGGCACCATGCGTCCTACGTTCCCATTCCTATCCCACCCTTCTCTCTACCCTGCAGCCTTCTCCTGAAACAGAAACCATAATAACATATGGTATATGCGGTATCTCTGGTTGGGACACACATCCAGTGGGAGGAGCAGGGGGAGCAGAGGCGCTTCAGACCCTGTCAAAGCCCCTCTTCCTTCTTTTTTGCACCACTTTCAGCACAAACTCCCCAACAACAACCTAGAGACACACAAGAGACCTAGTCCTGAAGGAACTCTGGGTCTCCTACTCTACCTCACTAGTTACTCCCTTTCCTATAATACTATTTCAGGAAAGCTCTAGCTCTGATTAACTTCATTATCTCCTCTCTACCTACCTCCTCAACCTTTTCACCAATCACCATCTGAATACTCTTTCTTCTCTAGTTATGGATCTATGAACCACGATCAAATCAAATGTGCCCTTGTTTCTGAATGGGTCATGTTAACCTGTACCTTGATGGCCCCCACTCAAAATCCCCAGCAACTTTCTCCTTCTATGAGCACTCCTCCCCTATTGTCGCCCTCTATCAGAATGAAAGTGCCTAAAGAAAAGGACTTTCTCTGCTCTTTAAATGTTTATCGCCAATGCTTAGCCCTGTACTTAACACATAGTAAATGATTAATAAAGGGGTTTTTTCCTATTCATTTATTCATTCATTCATACAGGCATAATTCCTATTCCCTCTGCTCTCCCATCACAAATCAAAAACATTTCTTGGGCTCTCAAGGACTTCATTTTATTACATACACTACACTAACTCCCTGACCCTCAAACCAAGCTAGAATGTACACCTGAAACAATACTCCCTCTGAACTAATTCATCAAGCACACCACCCTCTTTGTTCTCCAATTTCATGCCAACATACAGCCAAACTTCTCTCTTTTTATAATTATCTTTATGTATTAACATTCCTTTATTTTTTTACATTTTGAGTTCTGAATTCTCCCCCTTCCTCCTGCCCCTGCCCCACCCACTGAAAATCAAGCAATATTATATCAATTATACATTGCAAAGTGAGGCAAAACATATTTCCATATTAGTTATGTTACAACCAGACCATTCTCACTGGTAACCACTGTGTCTTCCGGGCAACTGTGCTCACTGCTCCCTTTCAATGACCAACCAAACAACATCAATATTAAAGTTGGATCTTGACACCCCAAATAATGCTACCTGTCAAATTTGGAGATACCATCACCCTTTGTGCCTCTGAGGTATATCCATTCTCCCTTTCTCCTTCAGTTCCATAATGCCTGGATTCAAATTCCACCAGAGACAATAGCTCTGTGATCCTAGGCAAGTCACATTTGAAATTCAGTTTTCCTCATCTTTAAAATACAGCGAATTATTGTACCGAGGGCAGCTAGGTGGCACAGCTGATAGAGTGCTGAGCCTGGAGTCAGGAAGACTCACCTTCCTGAGTTCAAATCCAGGCTAAGACACTTACTACCTTTGTGACCCAGAGCAAGTCATTTAACACTTTTTGTGTCAGTTTCTACATCTGTAAAATGAGTTGAAGAAGGAAGTGGCAAACAACTCCAATATTTTTGCTAAGAAAATCCCAAATGATGTCATGAAAAGCTGGACACTACTGGAAAATGACTGAACAAAATATGAGGTAAATTGTTAGTCACATATACATATTAAAGGGAGAAATGTGGCTAGGCAGGAGGAAGTCAATGACCTTAGACTTAGTTTTGTTCCTGTACTTTTTACCCTCCTAGTCATTTACAGGAGAGACATATATATAGTCTTAGGGTTGAGAAAATAGGGAACCTCAAATCCCGAAAACCTATGTCAATTTCCAGGAAGAACAGCCTCTAAACTTATGTTAATTGGGTTCAGTTTTGCAATCAGGGATTAAGCAGGGAACCACAAACAGCAGCTACACAAGATAAGGTGGTGGCAAAATTTAGGAGGGTCTAGAAGGTATGTCAACCACATATCTGGCAGAGACTATATGATTGAAAGAGATAAAATGCTAATTATATGTCTGACAGAGATGATATACTCAGAGACTAACATGAATCCACCGAGAACCAAGCCCAGCAGAACCAATGTGATGATATCACCAGAAAATATTAGCCCTGTAGTATTGATGGCATGCTTGGGATCTATGTTTGTAACATTAGTCTGTAATATCAGTTTGTAACATCAGTTTGAAAAATCAATTTGTAAAACCAGTCTGTAAAATCACATTTCCCCCTCCCCAGCCTCAGAGCATTGACTCTGCCCCTTCCCCCTGCCAGCACTCTGCCCAGCAACAACTCATGAACTGTTTGTTTCTGCTTGGAACAATTACAAGCTACACTTATGAATGCTTCACTAAAACATCTATAAACATTTTAGCTTAGGCAAATGTTATCTCCCCCTACTATAGTAGCCAGCTTCATCTATGAATCCTTCAATGCACTATCTATAGGTTAACTCCTTAGCCAATTATACACATACTGAGTGTCTGTTAGCCTTGGTTCCCAACATCCATCTTGTCAAACATGACACTGATGGGTGGCAGACTAGGCACTTCTCAGTCAGCCCTGACCACTAGCTGACTTAGTGATGTTTTCAAGACTAAAACCACACCTCCAGGTAGCCCCCCC
>NW_027185764.1:68957309-69009342 GCF_028583685.1 Petaurus breviceps papuanus
GCTTGGGCCCACTGAATTCATTCCAGACTGCACAGCAGGGACTCTGGCCCTCAGAGCCTCTGCAAAACCTATTGCCATCCCCCCATCAGTATCAGAAACTTACATTTTACCTCTACATGTTATGCTTCCAGATTGATCATATATACTCACTAAGCGTGTGCCTCTTCCTATATATGCATTGCTCTCTAATTGCATGCCCACTCTTCTTTCTATTGATGTTGTGTTTATAGGATAAGGTACCCTAATGTATGGTGAAAATCTTTTATTTATGTTTTTCTTAAAAAGCTATTTCATCAAATGGTTTATTTTGAAGTAATTACCCTCTGGCTGATTAGCAAAAGTGAAAACACTGGTGAGGGCTCTTAATCTATGGTTTATGAAACATACCAAAAGACTATCAGGAACCTGGGGCAAAATTGTCTGGGAGACTCACCTGCAAGGTAAGACATGACCCAGATGCTACATATGCTACTCCTTTGTGAGACTTTTTCAAGCATTATTTTTATGTGCTAAGATTCACTAAATAGGAAGGTTAAATAAACAAACCAATATAATAAGAAGGAAATTATCAAAATAGATCTACTAAGATAATCATTACTTTAGAGGGTTTACAGACATTAACTCCAACAATCCACCAAACATCCTGAATTTTGCATAAAATTCAGAAAATTTTTTATACTTTATTCTAAAAAGCTAAAAAGATCTTATCCAGTTGAAAGATGGGGAAAACCTAGCTAGGCTAGGAACCAAGAAGACATGATTTCAAATTGAGCCTAAGACATTTACTAGCTATGTGGCCCTGAGGAAGTAATTTAATTACTGTCTTCTTTCTGTTTTGGCCAGAAATCCTGAGGGTCTTCCCTTCCCAGATTGATTTTTCTTTTTAGTAGGTAAAAGAGGCCATTCTTTCCTTCATTTCTTAGCTACCCTTAATCACTAAATGGACCTTACCTCTGTCAAACTGAGACCTAGAAAAGACCTTAACTTAAAAAGACCGAGATCTCCCAATGCATCCAGGGCCATCTCCAGTCATCCTGATCAAAACCTGGCCACTGGACCCAGATGACTCTGGAGGAGACAGTGAGTCTGGTGACTTTGCACAGCCCTTCCGTACTTCAATCCAATTCACTTGCAAGTCATGGCATCATCTTCCTGATGTCATGGTCCTCTTCAAGAAAGAAGGACAAACAACAACAATGGCATACTAATACACAAGTCACCTCCCTTGTGTGTTCCGTGTCAAAATATGCAATGTTCAGCTTTGTGCTACCTATAACAATGGCATGTCTGCAATATGCTTTGTAAAGGAACAAATGAGCCAATGAAAGGAACAGCTAACAAAAGACTGCCCTATACTCAAATAAGGTGGTACTTTACACAAAACTTTACATAAAAGAACCCACTAACAAAGATGTGAGTTCGATATTTGAAAGCCAAATGATCTTTTGTTCTTAACTTCCTTACTTCTGCTGTTCAAACATGACTGAATCCACTTGGCCAGGACAGCATTGATAGGCTGCTCCTTCGCCTCCCCACCACCACCCCAAGCAACAGTACTGCCAAAGTAATTTCCAACACTGAAGCAATGAGGAAAGGCCTGGTGTTTAAACTTGTTCTGTTCTTGTTGTGCTATGTTCAGAATGTTTCAAAAATTCATTAGAGAACAGTTTGGGCTCCTTTATGGGAGGAAAAAACAACTTCATAAGAAGCAAGCTTCAAAGCTGCTTCTGAGAGCCGGGTTTATTTAAACAATTTTTCCCATGTTAATTAGTCATCAGAGAGGAGAAAAGATCCCACAAGAGTGAGAGGTTTGGTGAACTGAATTTCAGAAATGGAAGGAGGAAATGAATAAGCAGAAATCAGAAGGATTCCTGGCAAAGGGGAAATCTGATTATAAAAGTACAAGGACACAGGATTTAGAAATAAAGAAAAGAAACAAGCATTTGGAAAGGACCTATTATGTTCTAGGCATTGTGGTAAGCACTTTAAAAATATTATCTCACAGTACTTGAGCCCCACTCTTTAAGTATCAAGCTCTAGAGTTGTAACTAGTGATTCTGGACACAAAGCAAGCACTGTAAGATGTGGCCTGAGCGGGCAGCATGAAAGCAACCTGAAATCAATTTAAGAAGAATTTGGTTGAGGGAGCTTGGCATATGAGGCCACAAGAACATCATATCCTACAAATGGAGACTATTTTAACTTTCTTTTTCCTTTTTGAAACTGTTACCTGTAACAAACAAAAATCTAAGTTCATGTTTGTTAATCTTACAAACTGATTCCAAAATATTCTTGGGCAGCAGTGCTTTCTGGTAAAGATTACATTAAATCATTACATTAAATCATCTGTATTCTACAAAAGGACTAAGGAAAAATTGCTTGCAAAAAAGGCAGAAAATATCCTAAAGAGAACAAATTATTTTAACTAACTACATATCAAGTTTCAGTGTTTCTACCTGCTACAGGAGTACATGCTATCATCGCCCTCTAAATATCAACACCATGGGGAAAAGCCCTGATTGTCTTTTTCAAATTATAGCTCTACCTACCTCATAGAGATATTTCAAGAAAAGTATTTTGTAAACACTAAAATGCTAATTAAGTATGAGAGGCAGTACTGTTTAGTAGATAGAGAGCTGGTCTTGGAATCAGAAATAGCTAGGTTCTAGACTTACAATACAGACCATCTCTGTGACCATGGGCAAATCTCTTAATCTCTTGGTTCCCCAGGCAACTCTCTTAAAACCTTGAATTGAGGATAAGGTGCTTATTTGCACAAGTGGAGGATAGACTCCACACTAGAAGTTCTCCCACACTGATAAAATCACAGATCCAGACCCTCTTCTTAAAAAAATGTATTATTATTTTTCACATGGTTCATACGAACTGAGTCACACGTTCTATTTCTCTGCATTTCTGGATTACAGACCTGCTGATGCTAAACAAATCTGTCAGAGAAAGATGAAGCACTTCCCATAGGAGGTATGTTAGAAAATACAAATACAATCCTGGGATGTTTGCCTACTTTAGCCAACGTGCAATCACTTCTGGCAACCTCTCCCTACTTCTATACTATCTCAGGAACACACAGGTCAAGTGTTTCCTCTCTTTCTTATCTCTGCAAGGTCAGCCATTTTCTCAGTGCCTCCTGACAGATAATATGGAACACAATCTTTTGTTCTGAGAATTCCCGACCCCTGGCCCCCCATCCCTGGAAAAGCAATGAGACATAAGATCTCCACACATGTGATCTCTAGAACTATAGGCCTTTGTTGCAAAGGAAGAGAAATACTGCCCTGTGGTTAGCTAAGTAACTAGCTGGCTTTGTCTTTAGGTTTGTATGCTATGAAGCTGTAAATTTTCTTCAGGTAAACATATACTGTCTTCAGTACTAACTCATCAAAGAGAGATTCCTCAGAGATATAAGTTGAGAAAAATAAAGGAGAATTTCAAGAAATCGAGGGGAAATATACCCAATGAAACAGAAACCAGAAAAGTAAAATGTTCACCCAAAAAAAAAAAAAAGACTATGTTTGAATGTATGTATGTATGTATGTATGTGCATGTATAAAAGAATGAGTCAAATTCTAAAAGCTTCATTTTCTATTTAGTTCCAGCTTCCAAATTGAGATATTTTTTAAGAGGGAGCAAAAGAGCTCAAATATTGGATATAAGTGACTATGATTCAGGCATGCGTCAAGATTCCAAAAACCATCCATGTGGGAGATTAAGAGGACAGAAACAAATTCCTTTTCATAAGAAAATAAGACTTTGAAACTAGTCTTTTTTTTTTTTTGTATTTTTAAGCAATCAGGGTTAAGTAACTTGCTCAAGGTTACACGGCCAGTTATGTCTGGGTGTGGTGCTGAGTGTCTGAGCCCAGGATTCGATCTCCAGGTCTTCTCAACACTGGAGCTGGTGCTCTTACTTGCTGTGCTACCTGGCCGCCCCTTGAAACTAGTCTTTACCAAGAAGAGGCAAATGAAGCATTTCTTCACTCTTCTGTACCCCCAAAACTATACCCTACTTACCTTGCCTAACCCTTGACCTAATCCTATAACCTGTCTCACCCAGCCCCTCTTTGTTCACAAAAGCCAATGACCACACTCAATTAAACAAGCTCCAATCTATGAAAATTGCCCTACTGTATATTATTGCCCTATACATATATTCTTTGGACATCAAATTGGCTTTCTTGCTGTTCCTCAAACCAAATACTCCATTTCCTAACTCGATGCCTTTTTTCTTGAGCTGTTCCCCCATGCCTCCTCCTCACTACCATTTCTTAGACTCTTTAATATGATAAGACCAATTTTCCTCTAAGATAACTTCTTTCCTCCCACCCACAACCTTAATAAAAGACAAAATTGCCTCCAGACTGACCCAGCTTCCTTGATACAACTTCCTGGTCATCTAATGACATACAATTTCCCAGGCATATTAGGAGGCTGGTTGCCTGACCTTGGTGGGTTTCTGAAAGCCACGTGAGTAACCATTTTGCTACATCCCATTCTGACAGCCAGTCATGGAGGGTCCATGGGGACTGCATCCAGAGAATATAAATACCACTTTATTCTTGTTGCATATTCTTAATGTGTTGGGGCAAAATATAACTCCTTTTATTAACCACTGAGTGACTTACAAGTGCCTCATTTCATTGCAACAATCAACCTGAACTAAGAGAATACAGGAATTAGAGCTATTACTTTGTTTCCTTCCAAATTCAGCTCAAGCCTTGCCTTCTACCTTAGGTGTTTCTTGATCCTCCCAGACATTACCTATTTCCCTAAACATGCCTTGTTTTTCTTTTGCATAGGTATTTTTGTACACACATATAACTACATTTGTTGTCTCCTTGGATAGAAAATAAGCTCCATAAGGGAAAGGATTGCTTCTATTTTGCATGGATCCTAGCACACAGTAGAAACTTAATAAATACTTACTGAATGAAGAGGCCCCAGTAAATCTGAGATTGTTCTGTATTCTTTATCTATTTTCAAGCTGTAGAGCTAACCAGAAGGACAATTTCTAAGCTACTTTCTGCCAACAAAGTTATGCCCTGAGGAAACCAAGAAATAGAGCTTATTGCTACCTTCTCCCATGGTATTTGATCCAATAAGCATTTACAAAACACCTCATTGGTCCAAAGTACTATGCTAGTCACTTGGAGGAGGGAGGAGAGATAAGCATTTAATAATAATTATGGAGAAATAGGCTAGCATTTATATAGCACTTGCAGTGTGCCAGGTACTGTGCTAAGTTATCTTATTTCATGAAGCTAGTAAGTCCAGAAAATCCGAGTTCAAACTTCCTAGCTTTGTAAGCCTGGGCATGTCACTTAATTTCTCTGTTTGCCTCAATTAACTCATCTGCAAAATGGGGATGATAACACCATCTACCCCTCAGGTTTGTTCTCAGGATCAAATTAAATAATAACTGTAAAACACTCAGCACACTAAGGGCACTGCCTATCACACAGAGGGCACTATAGAAATGTTAGTTATTATTGTTATTACTATTAATATTATTATTATGGGGTTAGGAATTACCTATAAGAAATATCTTTCTTCTAACAACTTCAGAGTGATAGTAAGTTTACTTCTTATAACCATTCTTGGGAAATTAATCAGCAAGTATTTGGCACTAGGCTAGGCCCTTGGGACCCAAGTAAAAAGAATGAAACAATTCCTATTTACAAGGAGCTTGTATTCTACCTGGGAGAGATGACAAGTACATATAAACAAAAATGCAGCATACAAATAAAGTGAATGAAATACACACAGGCGGTACTTAGACACAAGGTAGACAGAAAGAGGACACTAACAGCTGAAAGGCATTAGGAAAGACTTCAGAGCTTTGGTGCCTGAGCTTTGTCTTGGAAGAGAAGGGCTCTGTGACACAGGTAAGGAGAAAGTGTGCTCCAAGAATTTGGGACGGTCACTGTAGAGGCACTGAGACAGAAGACAAAAATGTGACTGAGAACCAGAGAGAAGGCCACTGTGAAGGCTGGATTGGATGTTCAGGATGGAGAATGATGTTCAATGAGTCTGCAAAGACAGTCAGGAGAGGGCAGGAGTGTTCATGTGTTCACTCATTCAATAAGCACCTATTATGCAACTAATGGACACCATCTAAATACTAGTTATTAATAATATTAATAAATGATTGTCCCCACCTCCCCCCAAATGACTAGCACAGTGCTTTGCACCAATAAGATGTTTAATAAATGTTTAAGTGTCTGCATTTTCCCAGACACTAGAGATACCAAGACAAAAAGAAATATGGGAGAGGATTCTAGGAAAATGGCAGCGTAGGTCAAAAAATTCCAAGCTCTCGATATTTTCCCCCACAAAAGAGTTAAAATAGCACCTTAGGAAGAACCAAGTGTGGTGGAGATAAATAAGAACAGGGCCAAAATCAGGTCCTCCTGGGACAATTTGAGAAGATTGGAACAAAAATCCCAGGACAAAGTTTGGTCTCTGTGAAGAGTAAACACCTTCAGGCTAGATTCCATTTTAACAGCAAACTGCAAGCCCTAGGATTAGTTGGTTGGAGAAACTGCTCAGCCCCAGCCACCAGAACTTTTACCCCCTGAAAGTGAGGGGAGTTGCTTATCTGACCCCAGAAAGATTGAGGGAACCTCTGCTGAGCTGGAACACCAGACCCACCTATGCTGCAAAGAGCAGCAAGGGCAAAAAGGAACCAGCACATGCCCAGTGAGTACAGAAGCAGTAGGGTAGAAAACCCCTGACTGGGCACACTTAGAGGAGGCTGGAGGTTTGGCTTTGATCCCAGGCTAGAGGGAAGAACTGAAGAACTGGGGCAAGAGGCACCATTTCTTATACCCCAGGGCTAGAGGTGATCACAAAAATTAAATTATTACCACCAAAAATGCACAGGCAAAAGAGAAAAAATCCAACCATAGAAAGCTATTATGGGAATAGAGATGACCGGGGTTCATCTTCAAAGGAGGATATTGAAGTAATGAAACCACCAAAGAGTAATGTAAAATGGACACCTGCCCAAAAAGCATTCATAAAAATCTTTAAAAAGATTTTAAAAATCAAATGACAGAAATGGAGGAAAAACTAAAAAAAAATTTTTAAATAATCCAAGAAAAACAAGAAGGATATGAAAGGAAAGTCAACCAATTAGAAAAAGAAGATCCAGAATCTTAAGGAAGAAAAGGACACCTTGAAAATTAGAATGGGCAAAGTAAAGCCAGTGAAATTATAAAAGATCAAGAAATGATTAAACAAAATAGGAATAATGAAAAAAATAGAAGAGAAAATAAAACATAAAAAAACAGATTTGGAGAATAGATCAAGAAGGGAAAACATAAAAATAATTAGACTAACTGAAAGTTACAATCAAAAGAAGAATCTTGATACAATAATACAAGAAATAGTTAAAGAAAATTGTCCTGAAGCACTAGAACAAGAGAGGAAAGTAGAAATAGAAAAAATCCATGGATCACCACTTAAAATAGATCCTATGAGGAAAACTCATAGGAATATCAAATTCAAATTCCAAAACACCCAGCTCAAGGACAAAATATTAAAAGCATCAAGATTAAAACAGTTTAAATATAATGGCACCACAATTATAATTACAAAAGACATAGCAGCAGAGACATTAAAGGATCACAGGTCTTGGAACACAACACATCGAAGAGCAAAAGAACTGGGGCTCCAGCCAAAAATATCATATCCTGCAAAGTTAAGTATTACCTGAATGAAAAAAAAAATGAATATTTGACAAACTCACAGACTTTAAAGACTTAGTTAAAGAAAAAAAATTCTGAACTTAATAGAAGATTCGACATACAAGAACCAAGAGAAATATAAGGCACATAACAAAGACTGATTATTAAGGATCCATAAGGACAAACTGCTTACTTTTTATATATGTAAAATGTATGTCTAAGATTCTTATCAATAATTGGGTAGCTTATAAGAAAGATTTGAGTAAACCTGAGTATGATATGAGTTTTAAAAGTAAAACCATGTAGGTACAGCTTAAAAGAGTAATTATTTTATACAAATGAGATGCAAGAGGAAAAATTGATACAAAGGAATTAGATAGGGGAGGAGGGTTCTGATAACCTACTTTCATTGGGAATGGGTTTAAGAGGGAACAGTGTGTGTGGGTGTGGGTGTGTGTGTGGGGGTGGGTGGGTGGGTGTGTATGTGTGTGTGTATTTAGAAGAGTATAAAAGTCTTTTAAATTCAGAAGAAATAAAATGGTAGGGGCATAGGGAGGGGGGAGAGGACAAGGGAGGGATCTTTAGAGGGGAGGGTGAGTGAATAGGTAAAATAGGGGTATAGAAGGTGTTTAGATTTACAGGAATGGGAGGACAGGGGAGGGATCCTTAGAGGGTGGTAGGCAAGTCATAGGAGGGCAAGGTAGTGGGTAGAAGTAAAGTAGAGGAGGCAGGAGGAATAGGAAACAAAAGATATGTACAAACATAAAAACAAAGATCAGGAGTAGAATAGGTTTAGGAAAGTATAACTATATATATATATATATATATATATATATACATTGAGGGGGGGAAGGAAATGGATATATTTATAGCTATAGAGAAACATATCTAAACTTTATTGTGGCCTGTGGGTTTGTGGGGAGGGAAAGAAGTACACAGCAGAAAACAAAGAAAACCCATAAGGAAGCAAAGAAAAGATGCACAATTCTCAAAAAAACAGTTATTATTTATTAGGCTTTCTTGAAATGAAAATTTAGTGTTATATATTCTGAATCCTCTCTTATGCTCTGCTATGCACACAACATGCTTTTTTTTTCTTTCTAACTTGATATTTAAGTTCCAGTATTTAAGTTTATGATGTTTTTGTTTCTTTTCTCTATTCTGTATTTGTGTTCTGGCATTTGAGTCTAAAATAAAATCCTGAAAAAACAAAACAAAACAAATACAGTCCTTGCCCATAGAAGCTTATATTCACGGTAAGGAATTTAATTCTGGTCTGGATTTTTACTGGATTTCTTCTCAATCCTTCATCGACCTGTTAAAACTGTTTTCAAATGCCCTTGGCCCTAAAGGTGGCTAAATCCTGAGATTGGGGAATTAAAGATTAGAGATAGATAAATTCAGAAGGGCTCAGGAATATTTCATCAAAGCCTATGAGGCCAAGTGCTCTCCCCCTTTAAACACATGAAATTGAAGGCTAAATTCTAAAGCAAATTCTATTTCCTCATGATCTGCCCACCAGCTTTCTCAATCCCAAGCCTCAAATAATTCCTAGCTAGAAAAGCAATCTGAAATTCAGATTTACCTTTAGTTCAGAAAACCTCCATGCTTGAGTTACATCCCCCAGAACTACATTGTTGGCAAATTTTGATTTAACTATGATGTTCCCTTATTACCAAAATAACTCTTGAACCATGTCAAGATGTCTATTCTAACTTCCTTTGGGAGCTCCATTTCAGAATCTCAGCATGTCAGGATATCTAAATTTGGGAGCAAGAAAATAAATATTTATATGAATTATAGCTTATCTCTAAATTATCTCTGTATGGATTATCTCTAAATCATAAAATTTTAGCCAAAAAAATAAAATCTCTTAGCAGTCACAGAGTTCCAACCATCTCATTTTTCAGATGAAAGGACTGAGGCATACAGAATTAAAGTGACTTAGCCAATACCAAACAGCCACACCACATCATAGCTGGCATGAGTATTGTGTAGTGGATAGGGTGCTGGGTTTGAAGTCTGGAAGACCTCGGTTCAAATCCCACCTCAGACACTTACTTGTTCTGTGACACTGGGCAAATTAAGCTCTGTTTACCTCATCTAAAACAGGAAAAGATTGGACTCTGTGGTATCTAAGGTCTCTCTCAGCTCTAAATCTATAATCCTGTTGTGAAAAACAATTGTCTTACCAAAAAACTCCACATGGCCTCCATGATTTTTATTGTTTTAGAGAAAGATTTTTATTTTACATCATTTCAGACAGGTGACCTGGCTGACAATGCCTTGTGGAAAAGGGTAATATAACACGTTGTAGGCACACTCCAAGACAATGACAAAGTCCTTTTTATTATTTTTATCCCGATTCATATTTCTCACCTCTGTATTACATTGACCAGGCATTTCAGGGTTCACAGCCTACCCAAAAACACCTAAGCCCCACCCCCCATGTGGTTCTATTCCCCTATTTATATCTATCATTTACACATTTCAATTCCCTCCCCCCTTTCATCCTTATTCTCTTTATACTTTATTTAGTAAATTAAAAACAAGCCATAAATATTTTGAATCTTATCTCTGGATGTCTACATCAGGTAGTTGAAGACTCAACCCAGGATACCCATAAGAAAAGTTACATTATCTAAGACAGCATGTGGGTTAATGGACCCCGTCTTTGGTGAACCACACCTGTTCCAACAGTTTCTGATATACGGGAAAAAGGCGTTCTTAGAGAGTAAAGAAGGTGAGTCTGCTTTTACATATGATAAGTGGCTAACATCCCCCACTGCTTTCTTCTACAATCAGTTTATCTATTACATTAACAAGTATGAATCCTTAGGTTTCACAAATTGTGTTTGTATGATTTCTGTGGAAACAAAATTCCTTACACTATGATCCCATGCACATTCCACTCTACTGCCCTGAACAATTTAACTTCCTGTTATGAGATATACAGAAAAGAATGAAGGCAGCACCTACCTGATCTTCTCGTTGCTATGATGATGTGTGCCGAGTGTTTTGAAAATGCCATGGTGGTAATATTTACTGTGTAATGAGTTCTTGGGTACAGATCTAAACACACTTCTGGAAATCTTTCTCTCGTAGTAAAGTTAAAGGATAGCTCATGATAAAAATTACTCTGATACCATCTTTGTCCCAGGACTTGAAACTGTTATGAAATTGAAAGAAAAATGCAATATTAAAATTCTGGTTGATTCTAAATATCAAGAACTCAAAAAAGATGAAGACAAAGCAAGAAAAATATTTCCCTCTCTTCCTCCCCATTCAGTTTCATTTTCATTATTGTTTAGTCGTTTTCAGTCACGTCTGATTCTTCATGACCCCATTTGGAGTTTTCTTCGGAAAGTTACTGAAATGATTTGCCATTTCCTTCTCCAGCTCATTTTACAAATGAGGAAACTAAGGCAAACAGGGTTAAGTGACTTTCCCAGGGTCACACAGCTAGTAAGTGTCTGAGGCCAGATTGGAACTCAGGAAGATGAGT
The DNA here is from genome assembly GCF_028583685.1 of Petaurus breviceps papuanus. Taxonomy (NCBI): domain Eukaryota; kingdom Metazoa; phylum Chordata; class Mammalia; order Diprotodontia; family Petauridae; genus Petaurus; species Petaurus breviceps. Next base: position 68,968,520 of record NW_027185764.1, read on the forward strand.
CTTCCTGACTCCTGGCCCAGCACTCTATCTACTGCACAACTTTGTTTATCTTGATCCTAAGCTTGTTGGAAAAAACAGCAGAACCTACATATTATTTTCACCGACCATCAAGACTGGCATCAGGACTAACAGTAGGAAAGCATGGGAAATTTATGAATATGAATCAGTAAAGAAGCATGCAGTATAAGCAAAACAATGTGCTAAGCACTAGAGGTCAAACACTACAATATTCCCACTCTTGGCTCTCCCAGAGCTCCTATACTAATGGAGGAAACAAGGCAGATAGGAGTATCAGTTGTAAATCAGATGGAAAGGCCTAGTGGTCCTTAGATTTTGGCAGAAAGGCAGATGGCAATGCATCTTTTTTTTTTTTTACTGTAATTTCCACGAACAAAATTGCATTAAGTTTCTAATGCTGAACCACTTCATGTACCAAGTATTTTGGTGTTTAATATCCCATAGTATTTGCTAATCCTTCCTTACTACCTGGACTCCTTGTACAATCATGAGACCAGAGGAAATCTTTAAGAAGTTGTTACCCAGTTAATCCTCCCACACTCTAGCCCTGACTCCTGATGTCTAGACTGAACTGAGTTTCATCATGACAAATGAGAAGAACAGCTAAGAAAATACTTTTTAACTCTTCTAAGTAATCCATTCTAATACTCAACTATGTATGCTCAGATGCAGATTTTATTCAGTTGGCAATGAAAACACAAAGTGTCTTTCTTCTAGGAAGCACATGGACAGAAAGGATGAAAAGAAGGATGGAAAGTTATTATACTCCTCAACAATCAATCAAAAACTATTTATTAAGGACATATTGTATACCAGACACTATGCTAGACACTAGGGATATAAGTATAATCTCTGCTCTTAAGAAACTTATATTATAACATTAACAATATACAAAACAAAGGGTGGCTAGGTTGCGCAGTGAATAGAGCACTGGCCCTGGAGTCAGGAGGATCTGAGTTCAAATCTGGCTTCAGACACTTAAGACAAAAACTAGCTGTGTGACCTTGGGCAAGTCACTTAACCCCAATTGCCCTACTGTCCTCTCTCCAAAAAGGAAATAAAAAAAGTTTCCTAACAAAGTGTCAACAGAACTACAACAAGGAAAAGTGCTAAAATAGATACATCCATAAATTTCAAAGTTATAAAGAAAAAAAATCCATTCAAGAAACAAGAAAGAAAAATACTATAATAAAAACATCAGTCAGGAAATGCAATTTTTCTACAAAAACAAAAAAAGTTGAAACAAAAAACATTCTTTAAAAAAAAACTGGGCTTCAATATCACAATCAGCTTCCTTAGAAAATCTATAAAAATTTTCAAAAATAAATGATGAACCTCAAAACTATACTTCAAAAGAACCTTTGGAATTGAATGAGGGAAACACCTGGACACCTGAGTCAGTAGAATAATGTTTTTTTATGGTGATTACTATTGGGTAAGAACAATAGCTATACCACTGTTACTTGTTAAATTACTGAATGGTAAAATTGGATGTGAAAGAAAAAAGTTAACAAGGAAAGAAAAGTCAAAATATAAAGAGGATTAAATAAGTTAAAGGATATCATAGGTAAACACAGGAAAAAAGAAAAGTCATAAAACTATTATGAAATACAGGAAAACTAGTTCTTTTGAGTTTGGCTTTTAACTGTATGTCAGATACTGTGTTAAGGGCTTACAAATACTATCTCATTTGATTCTCACAGCAATCCTAGGAGACAGGTGTTATTATTCTCCCCATTTTACAGATGAGGAAATTGAGGTAAACAAAGGTTAAGTGATTTTTCCTGAGTCACACAACTAGAAAGTATATGAAAGCCAGATTTCAACTCAGCTCTTCTGAATCCAGGCTCGATGATAGAGATCCATTAGCAAAATACGACAGTTTATATCCAGTTCTGACAAACAAAGGAACATTAACAGAGTGGTTAAAATGAAATCTGATGTAACAATTAATATAATCTTTTAAAAGATTGAACTACCTCCATTAAAAGAGTTGCAGAGGAGAATCAAAACCAGAATTGAATAGTATGTACTTTAAAGGAATCACACGTCCCCCAGTTAGGAAATGGCTAAACAAGTTATCGCATGTGTGAGAGCTAATTTGCAGTGAAGTTTCCTCATTCTGAAAAATCAAGTCTAGAGTGGCTTCAGCATCCACTAGGCCTAAGGCACCTGACCTTGCAGGAATCTGGGATTTAGAGCAATGGAGACCCTCCCCGATGCCACCTCAGCACAAGATATGCCAAATAAGGACAGAAGTGCTTTCTCAAATACACACTGGGTGATCTACTGTTTCCCTGTTCTAGTACTTGAGGTAGATTGCTGCACTTAGATTGTAGACCTAAATTCCAGTCAATGGAAGAAAAGGGTTGGGAGGGAGGTGGAGGAGAAGTTAGGGCTTTACAACTTCACTATTTCCCTTTGTAAATTGCTTCTCCTTGACCATTTGTCAGGAGGGTGGCCCTCTCTCCAGATCATAAATAAACCATTCTTTTCTGCTTCCTACCTATTATTTGGGTAAGGATTTTTGTTGCACACAGTTTTGGGGATGCACACACACGTGAATGTGATAGAATATTATTGTGCTGTGAGAAATTATGAAGGGAAGGGACAAAGCTGGGAAGTCTTATATTAATTGATGCAAAGTGAAGTTAGAAGAACCAGCAGAAAAATGTAACAGTAACAGCAACATTGTAAAAAAAAAATATCAATTGTGAAAGACTTAGTAACTCTGATAAACACAAAGACCCACCTCAATTCCAAAGATCTCTTGAGGAAAAAAATACTATCCACCTACACACAGAGGGCTGGTGGACAGATTGAAGCATATTTTTTTTCTTGCTTTTTTGTGGGGGAGGTAGGTGGAGGACATGGCTAATGCTAAAAATTTTTTCACATGCCTGTAAATGGGTTTTGTATTTCTTGCCTTATTAATGGGTTGGGGTGGGGTTGGGAAGAGGGAGTGGATTTGGAACTGAAAATAAAATTAAACTTATATTGTAAAAAATAAAGGAATTATTCCAAATGCAAAGAGGTGCATAGATTTGAAGTGAAGGAATAGGTAGTTTTTAACATTTTAAAGTTAGATATTTTTAAAATGTGAGTTGCATTTGGTGATAATTAAAACCTGGAAAACAAAAATAAACAAAAAATTCAATCATGCTTTATTGAAAAATGAGAGCATATTGATTGTGAATATATAAGCACCAATCAATGCAACAGATAAACTTGTAAAAGAAAAGCTTAGTCTTGAAAAAGGAAACAGATTGAAAATAATGAGACCTTAAAACTCTGCTAATAGAATATTTCCAAAAATTAAACAAAACGATATTTAGAAAGAAGTTGCACACTAAGTGTTTAACAAACTTAATGTAGTATGTATATGAGGATTGCCTGTGGGAAAAAAATAAGGAATATATCCATTTTTTTCAAATACATATTGAATTATCACAAAATTAATTATATTCTTTAGAGAAATCTTAGGAAAATTTTAAAAGATAGCAAATTTAAATGATATTTAACAGGCTATAAAGCTATGAGTACATAATGATACTATAATCAAAAGTAATCATATTTTTTGTTTACTGATTGCTTAGAATTTATATTCTTTAAAAATTGTAATTGAAACAAATCAAACTAATTATAATTTATTAATACAAATTCTAAATAGCTAACAAACATAAAAGGAGAAAAATATTAAATTACTCAAATTAAATGAGAGAAGAAAGGATCATAATGAATCTAAGATAGTCAGTGAATAAGCATTCATTAAGAGACTGTTGTGTAATAGGCACTGCCTGCAGAGATACAAAAAAAGGCAAACGACAGTCCCTCCCACCTTCTACAGGAAGGCTTTTCCAAACCCTCTTAATTCTTCTGCCTTCCCTAAGTTGATTACTTCCTATTTATTCTGTATATAACTTGTTTTTACATAATGGTTTGCATGTTGCCTCCCTCATTAGACTGTGAGCTTCCTGTAGAATGTGGATGGACCGCTAGGTGGCACAGTGGATATAGCACTGGGTCTGGAGTCAGGAAGACTCATCTTCCTGAGTTCAAATCTGACCCCAGACACTTACTAGGTGTGTGACTTTGGGCAAGTCATTTCACCCTGTTTGCCTTGGTTTCCTCATCTGTAAAATGAGCTAGGGAAAGAAATGCAAACCACTCCAGTATCTTTTCCAAAAAAAAAAACAAAAAACCAAATGGGGTCATGAAAAGTTAGACACAATTGAAAAAAATAACTGAACAACAACAATAAAATCCCATATATGCCATGGCATCAAAGATAAAGAGCTGGCTTTGGAGACAAGAAGGTCCAGGCTTAAGTCTCACCTCTAACTGGCCATGTGTCCCTGGACAATTCACTTAACTTTTCAGCACTCCCAAGCAACTCTAAGACTATAAATTACAAAGCAGGCTTCAATGTACAATGCCCGTGAAATCACAGGTCTGGTCCAGAAAGAAAAAGACTGAAAGAGAGAGACAGAAAAACAGAGAAAGACAACAAAGAAGTCACACTAGACTATTTCCAAGATGGAGAAATATGTTACGTTCCTCCATTCTTTTTATGAGGCTAAGATGGGTTTGAGTTTCAAACCCAGCAGAGATAAAAATGAAAAAGTATAACGTCATCATAATTAATAAATATTATTGTTATTATGAACATCATATTATGAGTATCTATAGAATATGAACTAAAACATTAGAAAATAGTATACAGTAATATATTTTAATAAGTAGTATGTCCAAGTAGGGGTTTTGCCAGAAGTGCACAGATGATTCAATATGGGAAAACAATGACTATAATAAATTAAATGCAAGTACTTAAAGGATATGTGATTTCATCAGTGTAATTCCCTCTTCTATGACTTAGTAGATAAATACTAGAGAGTTGTCTGAGGGACTGAATTTAAGTGACTTGCCTAGTAACCCTAGTAACAGATAATGGCAGAAGTCCTATTGAAACCCATGAGGCCTGCTCTAGGTTGCCTCTTAAAATAAAAATAACAATACACCCTATCAACTATAAAAATCACATCGACAAGAAAAATTATACCATTATGCAGAGTAACAAAAGCAGATTTACAAAAACAACATGCACATGAATTATAGTTACATATAGATAACAATGGCAGCAAAACTACACAAAAATTGTCAGAAGGGGAAATAGAGCAAATATTACTATTGCTTTGTTAAACTATACACTTTTATTTTATTAAAATACGGTCTGTATTTATGATTCTATCTGGCATTTTATTCACTTTGTTTCTTATTGTTAAAACTAGAAATAAGTGTATGATTAAAAAAAACTTTTCATAAAAAAAATAAAGAAAACCCCAAAGATCTCCTTGTCACAAATTCACAAGGAGATATCCTCCAAAACAAATTTTCACAAAAATATAGACCAAAGAGTAGAGAAGGAAGAGAGATTTAGTCAGTTTCCATTGTCCCTTTTGATCAGTTTCATAAGATCAAAGATATAGAATTAGAAGAAATCTCCAAGGTCATCGGATTAATCCCCTTATCTTGTCATTGAGGAGACTGAAACCCAGACATGAAAAATGTCTTGACCAAGATCACACCACTGGATAAATACAAGTGTAAAGTCAGGATTTGAATTCATATCCTCTGACATCAATTTCATTCCACTTCTATTGTACCATGATGCCTCACTAGCTTTGATCCCTGGGTAAATAAGGACTTATATGACAGAATGCTTTATACATATTATTTCATTTGAGACACTTTAACCTTTCTCTCTCCTGTCATCTTAATAACTCATCTTCTCCTCTTTAGGAATAACTTTTCTGGAACTAGCACAACAACAACATCAGAAAAGTCATGATAATTCCCTAATTTTTTTTTGAGATGGGAGCATTCTATTTAATCCTGCTCCTGTCAATGAAACATCCACTTTTTTTAATTAAAAGCATTTCATAGTAAGCACCTATTGAACTGCATTGAATTGTCATGAAATTTTCCACATATTCTCAAAACAGAAATAATTGTCATTGTTGTGCTAGCTCCAGAAATGTTATTCCTAAAGATAGAAGATGAGTTATTAAGATGACAGGAGAGATAAGAAAATGACTCTGTCCTCAACAAGTTGATAAAATCCTGACAAACTCTGAGATAATTAATTAGAGGCATTATACTAAATTCATATCAACAAGTCTACAGGGATCCATTGCATGAAAGGAGTACCTAAACCAAAAGATTGATTACAATCTGCTTTTTAACATGTGGTAGCCTTGCCCTCTAGTGGACATCCAACAAAAAGTGCTCATCATCATAACTGAGTTCTTTTTAACAAAGCTACTCTAAGATTTGAGTATAATAACAAATTTAAGGTGAGGAGCTTTTTAAATTCATCTCATCTATCCCAACACTTTTCCCAAATATAGTAAGGGCTATGCCTAATACACTTAATGTCTTTCCAAACAAATGAAAATCAAGGTTACACTAGGAAATACCAAAGAAACTGCCTAGGAGGTATCCCTTTTGTGTTTGAAGGCCCTTTTCCTGGGGTCTGCTTGACTCTACCTTAGAATCCCCTACAGAAGAGTTTCTTAACCTGGGCTCCATGAACTTTTAAAAAAATATTTTGATAGCTGTGTAAGAGAGGATATCATGTTATCTAGTTTTGCTCCTACAAAAATTATTAGAAGATAATCAATAGCTGTGGCGAAGCTCACTTATCTTATTTTACTCAGACAATGGCCTTCTTGGAACTATAACAATGGCCAGAGGGAACTAGAAAGGTGGGGGTGTGGCAAACAGCTAGGACCTTAGAGGTCACTCCAGGTCACAAGTATCTCACTACCACGCCTATGTAATCTGCATATAAAGAGGGAATGTAGGGAAATAAACTAAGGAATTTGAGGAACTTGACTAACCATAAGTCTACCAGGAAGGACAGAACTATAGAACCTCACTCCTGCTTCTGTGGAGGTGTGTGTATGTGTGTGTTCCTAGTGGGCAGCACATTGCCAGGAAGGGTAATAAATGCCTCCTTCTGTATGCTCTGTTTCTGAGTTCTTTTAGTGAGAAGAAGCTTGTTGTTTTAAGAGGTATATCATGTGGATCTTCCTAAGGGTACCCTACATGCTCCCCACCCTAAGCAGTGGACAGTGGAAGCTTGTCCAGGTTAACTCCCTAACCCCACCTAGGAAGTCCTGTGATTCCCAAGTGTTTCTCACAGCTATATTCTGATATAATACATTGGTTTCCTTTGTAATCCCATGTATTTTATTTTATTTATTCAAAAATATTATTCTGCAAAGGGATCCATAGACTTCACCAGACTGCCAAAGGAATCTATGATACTCACAAAAGAGATAAGAACACCTTTGTAGAACAGAGTCTTAAAGACCTGAGTTGAAAGCCAGCTCAGACATTTCCTAACTGTGTGACACTGGACAAGTTGGTTAGCTTCTCTCCACCTCAGTTTCCTCATCCACAAAAATGGGTTGTAATAATATATTTAATAATAATGTATATTCTATATAATAAAATAGCACTGGGTTGTTATGAGAATCAAATGAAATAATGTTAGTAAGGTGCTTTGCAAAACTTACAACACGATAGAAAGGCAAGCTACTATCCATCTCACTTTTGAACAAGTTCTATATCAGTCATGTGACAATGTATAAATCTCTCAAAGCCTCAATGCCTCAGACAACCGTTTAAAACTACATTGTGGGATAATGGAGGGAGTTCCCAGGCCAAGGATATCCCCCATTAATTAAATCACAAATCCCAATAAAATTGTTAAGAAATCATTCTTCATATTGATTGCAGATATGCCGCTGTGACTTCAGCACACTGGCCCTAATTCTTGCCTCTGGGGTCACATATGGCAAACCTAATCCATCTTCCATGGCAGTTCTTCTAATAGGGGAAGATAGCCATCATGAACCAGATCGCCTCTGAGGGCCTTCCCAGCTGTGACACTATAACCTTATGTCATTCCTAAGCCTTCTACAGGCTCATCTTCCTCAGGCCTTTCAATGCCACAGTTATCTAGTCCTTTCACAAGAGATTGTCCATTGCTGCACTCACTCCAATTTGTTAATATTTTTCCAAATACATGGGTTTCAGAAGTGGAAGCCATACTTTTGATGGGGTGCTTGGGATCTATGTTTGTAACATCAATCTGTAATATCAGTTTGTAAAACCAGTCTGTAAAATCACATCTCCCCCAACCTCAGCCTCAGATCATTAACTCTGCCCACCAACAATTGAAGAACTCTTTATCTCTGCTTGGAACAATAGCAAACTACATCTGTGAATCCTTCACTAAACCATCTATAAACATTTTAGCTTAGGCAAATATTATCTCCCCCTACTATAGTAGCCAGCTGCATCTATGAATCCTTCAATGCACTATCTGTAGGATAACTCCTTAGCCAATTATACGCATACTGAGTCTCCGTTAGCCTTGGTTCCCAACATCCATCTTGTCAAACATGACACTGATGGGTGGCAGACTAGGCACTTCTCAGTCAGCCCTGACCACTAGCTGACTTAGTGATGTTTTCAAGACTAAAACCATACCTCCATACAGCCCCCCCCCCCTTGGGCTATTTCCCAGTGAATTACGGGCAATACGCCTGTGCAGTTGATACTAAAAGTGCATGTTCCTTTAAGCACTGACCACTCCTTAACTCCTCCCTAATCCCATGCTTACTCACCTAGTTAGCATAATTGACATCTGATTTACTGTCCTGACTCCTTAAAACTATACCTATGGGGGGGCAGAGTCAAGATGGTGGAGTAGAAGCAGGACCTCCCTGCTGCTCCTGCTTCCACCTTCTCCAATACATATAAAAAGGGGACTCTAAACAAACTTCGGAGCTGAAGAAGCCACAAAATGACAGAGAAGCTAATGTCCTGCTGAGGACAGCTCTGCAGGCCGGCAGGAATCGGCCAACACAGTGCTCTGGGAGCCGAGCCCAGCCCCATGCCATGGCTTTAGCCCCAGGGCGGGCCCGACCAGCTGCGGGCAGAAGGGACTCCAGCTCAGCAGCAGCTGTAGCCGTTTCCAGATTTATCAATACATAGATGCAAAGAACAAAGTGAGAGGTCAGTGCAGTCTGGACTTTGAGACCCAGTAAGTGGGAGGGCGTGGCTTTTGCCCCCTGGGGTGAGAAGCCGCTGAGACGCTGGCACAGCCAGCCAGCCCCACGTGGCAGCTTCAGCTCCTGGCCTGCAGAGTATAGGGGGACCAAGCACCAGTATGAGTGGTAATCACTCTTGCTTTAACCTGCTTGGATCTGGATTGCAGTCTAGGGTGGAGGTCCTGGGGTGTGTGTCTGGCTTGCAATGTGGAGACCTCAGAGAGGGTACCCATCTAATGCCTCCGGCAACTGAAAAAAACCCAGCATTTGGGATGAAAGCTCCCCTGTCTGGTGGCAGAGTCCTACTGTGGCAAAAAGCCCAGGGGTCAAGTGACTAAGAGGCTATATGACCAGGCAAAGGAAACAAAGCAGACAAAAGATTCCAACATTACACTCCTATTTTGGGGACAAAAAGGAGCAAAGCATGGAACAGGAGGAAGACAGTGAAGTCAGAACTCCTGCACCAAAAGCTTCAAAGGAAAATACGAGCTGGTTACAGGCCATAGAGGACCTTAAGAAGCAGATAAGAGAAGTGGAGGAAAAATTGGGAAGAGAAATGAGAAAATTACAAAATGAGAGTCAACAGAGTGACTGAGGAAAATAACACCTTAAAAAATAGACTAACTCAAATGGAAAAAGAGGCTCAAAAAGGCAATGAGGAGAAGAATGCCTTAAAAACTCGAATTTGCCAGATGGAAAAAGAATCTCAAAAGCTCACTGAGGAGAATCATTGCTTCAAAATTAGATTGGAGCAAATGGAAGCTAATGACTTTATGAGAAATCAAGATGCTGTTAAACAGATACAAACAAATGACAGAATAGAAGGCAATGTGAAATATCTCATGGGAAAAACCACTGACCTGGAAAATAGATCCAGGAGAGATAATTTAAAAATTACTGGACTACCTGAAAGCCATGATCAAAGTAAGAACCTAGAAATCTGCAGGAAGTTCTCAAAGAAAACTGCCCTGATGTTTTAGAACCAGAGGGCAAAATAGAGGTTGAAAGTATATATGTTTACAGGTATACATAGATAGAGGGCACAGGACCAATTTAACAGGAAGGGACTATACTTAAAAGGTGAAAGCAAGAGGTGAGAGAGGAATATAATGAGAGGAGATGGGGGAGAGACAGAATGGCCATAAACTATCTCATATAGAAGAGGCAAGGGAAAATGGTTACAATGGAGGAGAAGAATAGGAAGGCAAAAGGGAATGGGTCAACCTTATTCCCATTGAATTTGCCTTGAGGAGGGAATGAAATACACACTAAATAGGGTATCTCACCCTCCAGGAGAGTAGGGGGGGAAGGGAATGAGAGGGGGGAAGCACCCACTTTTGAAAAGGGACGGGATCAAAGTAGAGAATAGAACAAGTGGGAGGTGGGATAGGAGGGAGGGAAATATAGTCAGTCTTTTACAATATATCTACTATTTTATTGTTTACATATATATTAATACTATTTTACATGTAATTGGGAAATAAGATATACAGACACTGGGGCATAGAGATCCACCATGCCCTACTGGAAAAGTCAAAGGGGGTATGGGAGAAGATATGGGAGAGAGCAGATTGGAGGAGGGGATCTCCTGTGGGACTGCTATTTTGGGGTGGTGAGTAGGGGAAAAATGGGGAGAAAATTTGTAACTCAAAATCTGGCAGAAATGAATGATGTAAATCAGAAGTCAATAAAGCATTTGATAAAAAAAAATATATACCTATGACTTCTTTAAGTTTGCAGGTTCCCTGAGAACCCTTGCCCACCATAAAGCATAACAATAAACTTTTACAATCCTGACTTCAAGATTGGTTGAGCCTAGTGAATTCCTTCCAGACTGAAAACTCAGGGACTCTGGTCATAGATTGGAGCCCCTGTATAACCTATCGCCATCCCCCCATCACTTTGATAGTCTCTCCAGGCTGTTACCTCCTTTGTTTTTTGTATACTATGACCTTAGTCATGCAAACTAAGACCCCACTAGGTTAACATTGAATTGATATTGAGTTTAAGCTAACATTGACTTAAGCCTTTCAGTCCAACTTCTGTTTTCAAAGACTAGGTTACACCCTGCCAACACAACAATGTTCCACTTACCACCAATTACCAGTTGCTAGGCAGGTTATATGGACAAATACACAACACTGATCAAAGGACCCAGTAGCTAATGAATCATTTTTAATGGACGGGGATGTCAGCTTCTTTGAATTGCATTGTATTCCACTCCAGTAGCAGTAACATACCCTCAGATCATTCTCCCACCTTTGTCAAGGAATTGTACACCAGATTCAACATCTTCCTCCCCTCAACTCTTGCCTTTAATCTAGGGGACTTCAATAGGTTACTGCTCTCTCAAACTCCCTAACATCCCAATTTATCAATCTCTTTAATTCTCATGTCTTACTTCTTACATTACTTCAGCCACATATGGGTATGGATTTCACTAAGAAGTGCCTACAAGTGTTCTAATTCTTTAGTAAAAAATTCTGACTTTCCCCTACATAGCCACAACCTCCTATCTTCTATCAACCTTCCTAAACTTACTCTTTGCCTTCATTGTGACTTCCAGTTCCTCAAGTCATAATCACTGCTCTCTGTCTTCACTTTTCTCCATTCCTAAGCCCAACCCTATAGTAAACCAATTCATTTCTATATGCTGTTGCACCATCCTTCCTCTTCTATTCCTACTCACATGCTACTGAACAGTGCTAGAGGAAATCATATTTGTACTGATTAAGTATGAAAAAATTCATTTTCTCCCATTTTAACTCAGTAAGGCAATTATTTTATTCTTCCTTAACTGATTGCCTATTTCACTCAATACAGAAGCTATTTTAAACCTTCTCTCCTCAAGTTTCCTACATTCCTCCTCCCTTTACCCAGCTGAGAGCTGAGTAGTACCTTGTCTCATTTCACTAAGAAAATTGAAGCTATTAGCATTGAGCTCCCACTTCACCCCTTCTCTTCATCTCAAAACCCTTTGACATTATTCTCCACTGTCTCCTCGTTTTATTTTTTTTTTTTGCCAGTGTCTGATAATAAGGTAGCACTTCTTCTTGCTAAAGCCTACCCCCAAAAGCAGCTAAGTGGTATAGTGGGATCAAGAAGACCTGAGTTCAAGTCTAGCTACAGATTCTCACTCTATATTCCTAGACAAGTCACTTGACAGTTTCTTCCTCAATTTCCTCAACTGTAAAATAGAGATAATGATAGCACCTCCCTCCCAGAGCTATTCTGAGGATCAAATGAGATGATTTTGTAAAGTGCTTAGCCCAGTACCTGGCACATAGCAGATAATTAAGAAATAATTACTTTCTTCCTTCTGCCTATCCACCCTTAATCCCATCCATTCCTTTCTTCTCCATCAGATTGTCCTCTTAATTGTCTTCTTTCTCATACTTTATTTGAGGTTCTGTCCCTGCTGCATTCAAAAATGCTCATCTCTGGGGCGGCCAGGTGGCGCAGTGAGAAAGAGCACCAGCCCCAGTGTCGGGATGACCTGGGATCGATTCCGGGCTCAGACACTCAGCACCCAGAAACACCTGGCCGTGTAACCTTGAGCAAGTTACTTAACCCCAATTGCTTTTAAAAGAAAATGCTCGTCTCCTCTATCTTTTATTTTTTTTAATTTTTATTTATTTATTTATTTTTGGTTTACAACATACAGTTTCACAAATCCCTCGAGTTCCAAATTTTCTACCCCTTTCCTCCTCCCTTCTCCTCCATCTTAAAAAAAATCCTTCATTAGACTCTACTATATCCTCAAATTTTCATCTAAATATCTCTTCTCCCTTTTTTCTAAAGCAGTCTCCAAGAAAAGCTGTATGGCCTTAACTCTCCTCTCACTTCTCAGCTCCTTCCAATTTGGCCTTTGACTTCATAACTCAAATGAAACTACTCTCTCTAAAGTTCCCAGTGATCTCTCTCTTTTTTTCTTTTGCTTTTTGAAGGGGGAAGGTAGGGCAATTGGGGTTAAATGACTTGCCCAAGGTCACACAGTTAGTTTTGTGTTAATTGTCTGAGGCCAGATTTGAACTCAGGTTCTCCTGACTCCAGGGCTGGTGCTCTATTCACTGAGCCACCTAGCCACCCCCAGTGATCTCTTAATTACCAAATCAGAGGGTCTTTCCTCAGCTTCCTCATTTCTCTGCCACATATAACACTATTGATTACCTTCTTTTCCAAGATACTATCTGGGTTTCTGTGACACTACCCTATCCAGGTTCTTATCCAAGCTGTATAAGCACTCCTTCTTAATTACTTTTGCTAGATCATCATCTCTACAATGCCCCCTAACAGCTGGGGCTTCTTACTTTCTCACTGTTTACTTTCTCTCTCTCTCTCTCTCTCTCTCTCTCTCTCTCTCTCTCTCTCATCTCAGCAGCTACTATGGGTTTGAATTATCATCCCTGTGCACTGACCCTCAGATGTATATATTCAGCACCAGGTTCTCTCCTGAGTTTCATTCCTATAACCACTAGAACATTTCAAACTGGATATTTCAAATTCAACATGACCATAATATATTTTATTATATTTCTCTCTAAAACTCATCCTTCTTCAAGAAATCTTTTACTATCAAAGGCACCACTTTTCTTCCATGTGTAGTATACTCAATTCCTCCCTCCCTGTTGTCCCATGTATCCAATAATTTGTCAAATATTATTTTTTGTATCTTCACATCTCTCTCATTCATCTTTTTGTCTCTACTCACATAGCCACCATCTTAATTCAGGTGTTCACCACTTCTCACCTAAATGATTGCAACAGCCTCATAATTGATCTCCCTGCCTCAGGTCTTTCTTTAATGCATCCTACACACTGCTTCAGGAGTAATTTTCCTTAAGCAGAGATTTAATCACAAAATTACCCAACTTGATAAACTCTAATGGCTTCCCATAGCCTCTAAACTCCTTTGCTTAGTTTTTAAGGACTTCATAAATCTATCTATCCAACTTCATCAGATGGTACTCTCCATTCCTCCCCCTACCTAACAGAGAGGACAATGAAACTTGTCTCTCAAAGAATCCTACTTTTCCTTCAAAACACAGATCAAGCACCATTTTCTGTATGAAGCCCTTACCGATCCTCTCATTGTAAGTGCCCTCACTTTCTTTCTTGTATTAATTTGTATTCATTCTCCTTATATTATATTTTATATACATATATGCATTGTACACATGCGTATATATATATATGTGGGGGGGGTGTATATATGTGTGTGTATGTATCTATATTATAGGCTAATTGTGTATGTTCCTATGTTACTTGTCTCTTTTGTAAGGCCCTTAAGAATAGGGATTATTGACAGGGTTGGACTTTCAGGAGCCAAGATGATGGAGTAAGAAGTTGTTCTCACTCTTCCTATTGACCCCTAAAAAACAAAAAAAAAAAAATCACACCAGGAAAAATCCTGGAACAGCTGAGCCAGCATAAAGATGGGGTGCAACAGTCTTTTAATCCAAGAAGCTTGGGGGATTAATGGGAAAGGGCCCTCTTGCTCTGGTAGAAGGGGACCAGTACAGGAAAGTAGGCATCCCATCAAGGAAGTGACAAGCTGTACCTCAGCAAACTGGGGGAGATACTGAGCCCCAGGGTAGGGGAGCAGGCAAGTGCAAACAGCAAGACCTCGAGCACCTTGGCACAGGCACAGGAACCAATAGACAACAGCTCAGGAACCACCAAGTGCACCAGTGGGCAGGCTTCCTCCAGTAGTCAAACCTCCTAGTGCTTCAACATAACTCCAGGAGGCACAACTCCAGGAAGCTCAACCAGGAGGCACAACTCCAGGTGGACAGGCTGTCTCCAGCAGCCAAAGCTTCCATTGCTTCAAAGCACCCCAGGTAAGGAGGCATCCCCCAGTGGCAACATTCCCCACCCTACCCTGAGAGTTTGAGTGTTGCTAACTGTAGAGAACAACAGGCCAGTGGGACTCTGACCCTGATGTCTGAACAAGCCCTCTCAGGTGAAGAACCTGCTGATGGCCTGGATCAGTTCCCCATCCCCCAGGAAAGAGCTCAAATACAATGGTGTGAGGATTACATTCTGGAGATAAGCCTAGTACTTACACCCACGGCCTGGGAACAAAGAAGTGCTCAATGTTCACAGGGGAAAACAATTAGGAAGAAGATTTTTGGCTCTATAAAGCTTGTGCCTGGAAGAATAAAAATTGGCTCTCTACTTTCACCATTCTGGGAGCCCCATCTCTTTTTATGCATCCACTCACAGTCTCTGGGTACATGATTCTTTCTCAGCCCTGCTTGGGGATGGCAGGGCTCCCATACTTTCTCAGCCCTGCTTCGGGACGGTAGGGCTCCCCATAACTAGCTCCTCACAACTGACCCCAACTCAGACCAGGTAAGCTGCTAAACCCCTACAGCCTCCAGTTGCCAGCACCTGATGCCCCAGCACACAAAGCCAGGGACCAGGTTCCAGGCTACCAACACAAAAGCTTGAGTCAGTGCCCTCTGTGCTCCAGCAGTAGATCTAAACTTTAAAAGTCAGGAAATAGACAAACACCATGAGCAAAAAGCAGAAATGGGCCATGACCACAGATTTTACTATGGGGATAGGGAAGATCAAGACACAAATTCTTAAGAGGACAGCATTGTCAATATATCCACATCCAAAACTTCAAAGTGGAATATGAATGGGTCTAAAGCCCAAAAAGCTTTCTTGGAGAAGATCAAGAAGAATTTTAAAAGTCAAATGAGAGAGGTAGAAGAAAAAATAGGGAAAAGAAATGAGAGGTATGTAAGAGAGAACCAATACCTTGAAAATGGAAGGAGAAAAATTAACTGTAGAAAACACTAGGCACAATAAAAACAATTGGACAAATGGAAAAAAGAACACTGAAGAAAACAACTTCTTAAAAAATAGAATTGGCCAAATAGAAGAAGAGGCACAAAAACTCACTGAAAAAAACTCCTTAAAAAGTAAAATGGGCCAAATGGAAAAGGAGGTACAAAATCTAATAGAAAAAAACAATTTGTTGAAAATTATAACTGGGCAAGTGGAAGTTAATGATACCATGAGACAAGAATCAGTCAAACAAAATCAAAGAATAAAAAATTAGAAGAAAACATAAAATACCTCATTGGAAAAATAACTGACCTTGAAAATAGAACCAGGAGAGATAATTTAAAAGCTATTGATATACCTGAAAGTGGAGATCAAAAAAAAAAAAAAGCCTGGACAGTATCTTTTAAGAAAACATCTAGGAAAACTGCCTTGAGGTCCTGGAATCCGAGGGTAAAATAGTCATCAAAAGAATCCACCAATAACCTCCTGAAAGAGATCCCAAATTGAATATGCCAAGGAATATTGTAGACAAATTCCAAAATTATCAGGTCAAAGAGAAAAGACTGTAAGCAGCCAGAAAGAAAGAATCTAAATATCATGGAACCACAGTCAGGATTATGCAAGACCTTGCAGCTTCCATATTTAAAGATCAGAGGGCTTACCATATGATATTCCATAAGGCAAAGGAGCTATCTTTCAGGGGAGGAGATGGACATTCAATGAAATTGGGGACTTCCAAACCTTCCTGATGAAAAGACCAGGGCTCAACAGAAAATTTGACCTTCAAATGCAAGACTCAAGAGAGTAAAGGTAAACAGGAAAGAAAAAAAAAAACATGTTATTCAACGAAGGCAAACTGTTTACATCCCTACAAGGGAAGATGATACTTGGAACTTTTGAGAACTATATCTTTGTTATACCAATTATGCCAATATATATGGGGTACATATAGGCAGAGGACATGAGTATAAATGGACTTTGATGTGATGATAAAAAAAAATCTAATTGCATGGTAAAAAGGGATTGTACTGGGAGAAGAGGAAAAGAGGGTGCAGAAAAGGATAAATTATATCACTTGAAGGGGCACAATTACCTATTATAGTAGAGGAAAAGAAGAGAACTTTACTCTTGTCAGATTTGAGTCCAAGTGGGAATAACATAATCAGTCAGTTATAGAAATCTAATTTACACTATAGGAAATAGGAGGAGGAAAGGGAAAGAATAGGGAGGGGGTGGTAGAAGAGAAGGATGGAAGAGTAAGGGAAAGGGGGAAGAAAAGGGAAGGAACTAAAACATTTGAAGCAGAAGAATACACACAAAGTAAAGGTAAAAGACTGGAGCAGAATATATTGTGCTTCAGCTGAAGTAAAAAAAAAAAAAGTAAGGGTAGCAATCCTGATCTCACATAATTTCAGACAAAGTAAAAGCAAAAATAGATCTAATTAAAAGAGATATGGAAGGAAACTACATCTTGCTAAAAGGTACCATAGACAATAAAGTCATATCATTACTAAACATATATACACCAAGTAGTATAGCATCCAAATTCTTAAAGGGGAAGTAAAGGGAGTTACAGGGAGAAATAGACAACAAACTCTACTAGTGGGGGACCTCAACCTCTCCCTGTCTGAACTACGTAAATCTAACCACAAAATAAACAAGAAAGAAGGAGATGAACAGAATTTTTAAAAAGTTAGATATGGTAGTCCTCTGGGAAAAAAATGAATGGGACAGAAAGAAATATAACTTTCTCTCAGTGGTACATGGCACCTACACAAAAACTGACCACATATTTTGGCATAAAATCCTCACAATCCAATGCAGAAAGGCAGAAACATTAAATGCATCCTTTTCAGATCATGATGCAATAAAAATTACATGTAACAAAGGGTCATGGATAGATAGACTAAAAATTAATTTAAAACTAAATAATCAAATCCTAAAGAATGAGTGAGTCAAACAACAACTCATAGAAACAACCAATAACTTCATCTAAGAGAATGATAATAATGAGACAACATGCCAAAACTTAAGGGATGCAGCGAAAGTGATTCTTAGGGGAAGTTCTATATCTCTAAATACTTAACATGAATAAAATAGAAAAAGAAGAGATCAATGAAGTAGGCATGCAACTAAAAAAGCTGGGAAAAGAATGAATTAAAAATCCCTAATTAAATACCAAATTAGAAATTTTGAAAACTAAGGGAGAGATTAATAAAATTGAAATTAAGAAAACTATTTAAAAAAAAAAACTAAAGAAAACTAATAAATAAAACCAAATGCTGGCTTTATGAAAAAAAAAACAAATAAAATAGACAAACCTTTGGTCAATTTTATTTTAAAAAAGAAAGAAGAAAACAAAATTACCAGAATCAAAAATGAAAAAGTTGAATTCACCACCAATGAAGAAGAAATCACAATAATTAGGAGCTATTTTACTCAACTATGTGCCAATAAATTTGACAATCTTAGTGAAATGGATGAATGTTTACAAAAACATAAATTGCCCAGATTAATGAAAGAGGAAATAAAATACACAAATAATCCCATTTCAGAAAAAGAAATCGAACAGGCCATCAATGAATTCCCTAAGAAAAAGATCAGGGGCAGCTAGTTGGCACAGTGAATAGAGCACCAGCCCTGGAGTCAGGAGGACCTGCATTTGGATCCGGCCTCAGATACTTAACACAAAAACTAGCTGTGTGACCTTGGGCAAGTCACTTAACCCTAATTGCCCTCCAAAAAGAAAAAGATCAAACCTTTATAGAACAATTAATTTCAATACTATATAAACTATTTGGGAAAATAGGTAAAGAAGGAGTTTTATCAAATTCTTTGTATGATACAAACATGGTGATATTTGTATCACCTAAAACAGGAAGTCAAAACAGAGAAAGAAAATTATAGACCAATTTCCTAATGAATTTTAAATAAAATATTAGCAGAGATTACAGCAATATATCTCAAAGATAATACACTATGACCAGGTAGGATTTATATCAGGAATGCAGGGTTGGTTCAATATTAGGAAAACTATCAGCATAGTTGACCATATCAACAACAATACTAACAGAAATCATATGAATATCTCAATAGATGCAGGAAAAGCATTTGAAAAAAATATAATACTCATTCCTATTAAAAACACTAGAGAACATAGGAATAAATGAAATCTTCCTTAAAATGTTAGGTAGCATCTATCTAAAACCATCAGCAAGCATTACAGGTAATGGGGATAAGGTTCCCCATTTCCAGTAAGATCAGGGGTGAAACAAGGTTGTCCATTATTGTGCCTGTTATTCAATATTTTACTAGAAATGTTCACTTTAGCAATAATGGAAGAAAAATTAATTGAAGGAAGAAGAATGGGTAAAGAAACAAAGTTATCACTCTTTGCTGATGATATGATGGTATACTTAGAGAATCAAGTAAAAAAATTACTTGAAACAACAAACAACTTTAGCAAAGTTGCAGGATATAAAATAAACCCACATAAAACATCAGCATTTTTATATATTATTAAAAAACTCAACAGCAATATAGAAAGAGAAATTCAATTTAAAGTTCCTGTAGACATTACAAAATATTTAGAAGTCTCTCTAACAAAACAAACCTGAGAACTATATAAACACAATTATGATATACTTTTCACAGAAATAAAGTCAGACCTAAATAACTGGAAAAATATCAGTTGCTCATGGGCAGGCTGAGCTGATCTAATAAAAAAGACAATTCTACCTTAATAAATTTACTTATTTAGTGCCATGCCAATCAAGCTACAAAAAAAAAATTTATAGAGCTAGACAAAATAACAATAAAATTCATCTGGAAGAACCAAAGGTCCAGAATATCAAGGGAATTAATCAAGAGAAATGCAAAGAAAGGTAGCCTCGCTATTCCAGACCTTAAATTGTATTATAAAGCAGCAACCATCAAAACTACTTGGTACTAACTAAGAAATAGAATGGTGGATCAGTGGAATAGGTTAGATACACAAGACACAGTAGTCAATGCGTAAAGTAATGTGCTGTTTGATACAACCCAAAGACACCAGCTTCTGGGATAAGAATTCACTATTTGAAAAAACTGCTGGGAAAACTGGAAAACAGTATGGCAGAAACTAGGCATAGAACAATATCTTATACCCTATACCAAGATAAAGTCAAAATGGGTACATGATTTAGATATAAAGGCTGATACTATCAGCAAACTAGGAGAGCAAGGAATAGTTTACTTGTTAGATTTATGGTGAAGGGAAGAATTTATGGCCAAACAAGAGACAGAGAACACTATGAAATTCAAAATGGATTATTTTGATTACATTAAATTCAAAAGGTTTTGCACAAACAAAATCAATGCAACCAAGATTAGAAGGAAAGCAGAAAGCTGGGAAAGAATTTTTACAGTCAGTGTCTCTGATAAAGGTCTCTTTTCTAAAATAGAGAGAGAACTGAGTCAAATTTATAAGAATACAAATCATTCCCCAATTGATAAATTATAAAAAGATATGGACAGGTGGTTTTCGGATGAACAAATTAAAGCTATCTACAGTCATAAATGCTATATTATATATATAATGCTCTAAATCACTATTGATTAAAGAAATGCAAATCAAAACAACTCTAAGACATCACATCACACCTGTCATATTGGTTAACATGACAAAAGAGGAAAATGATAAATTTTGGAGAAGATGTGAGAAAATTGTAATACATTGTTGATGGTCTTGTTAAATGATTCAACCATTCTGGAAAACAATTTGAAACTATGCCCAAAGGGCTATAAAAATGTACATAACCTTTGACCCAATAATACCACTTCTAGGTCTGGATCCCAATGAGATCATAAAAACAGGAAGATGACACACATGTACACAAATGTTTATAGTAGCTCTTTTCATGGTGGCAAAGAATTGGAAATTAAGGGGATGCCCATCAACTCTGCGGAATGGCTGAACAAGTTGTGGTATATGAATGTAATGGAATACAATTGTGCTATAAGAAATGATGAGCAGGCGAACTTCCTAATAACCTGGAAAGACATATAAACTAATGTTGAGCACCAGCATCATAAATGAGCAGAACCAGAAGAACACTGTACACAGTAACAGTCACACTGTATGATAACTGACTTTGATAGACTTAGCCCTTCTCAGCAATGCAAGGATCTAAGACAACTCCAAAAGACTCATGATGGAAAAATGCTATCCACACCCAGAGAAAGAACTCTGGAATCTGAATGCTGATCATAGCATACAATTTTCTCTCTTTTTTTTCCTGTTGTTTTGTTTCTGCTTTTTCATGGTCCCTCCCATTCATTCTAATTCTTTACAACATGACTAATTTGAAAATATGTTTAGTATGAATCTATATGTAGAGCCTATATAAGACTGCATGCAGTCGTGGGGAGAGGGGAAGAAAAATTTTAAACTCAAAAGTTCATGCAAGTGAATGTTCAAAACTAAAAATAAATTAATTTTTTTAAAAGAATAGGGATGGGGATGGAGAACAGTATACATAAACACATATATATTTATAGCTACAGAGAAACATATCTAAACTTTATTGTGGGCTTCTGGGGGAGGGATGTTGGGGGGAGGGAAAAAAGAACAAAATAAAAAAGTGCACAGCAGAGAACAAAAGAAAACTCACAAGGAAGCAAAGATGGACAATTCTCAACACAAGTATTATTTATCATACAGGATTTCTTGAAATGAAAATTGTTACATATTTTGAATCCTCATATTCTACTATACATACTTATGCTTTTTTTCTTTCTAACTTTGTATTTAAGTTTCAATATCTAAGTTTATGATATGTTTTTGTTTCTTTTCTCTATTTTGTATTTGTGTTCTTATGTTTGAGTCTAAAATAAAATTTTGAAGAAAAAAAATACCTAGTGTCAAAAACAATTTTTTTCTTTAAAAAAAAAGAATAGGTATTATTTAACTCTTGGCATTTTTCTCCCCAGCACCTAGAAAAGTGCCAAGGGAGGACATAATAGGTGCTAAATAAATGTTTATTGGTTGGATTACTGATTGAGTTTAAGACATCAAAAAAGAATAAGAAGGGTACAACAAGCTTCTCTTTCCATCTCACCATGGCTTTGCTGGGGCTGGAGTTGAAGCATCATTTGGGACTAGTGAGATTCTTTTTCACTATCCCCAATAACACTCTAAATGTACATTGTTTGATATCATTTATATTCTGGTTAGCTCCTCCTATATGCAAAAATGTGAGGACCCTCTTTTTAAAATGAAATTATTCCTCATTTTCTCCTCATTAGTTCTCTAAATGAGATTTCTGAATTTTTTTTTGGGGGGGGAGAAGGCTAAGCAATTGGGGTTAAGTGACTTGCCCAAGGTCATATAGCTAGTAAGTGTGTCAAGTGTTTGGGGCCGGATTTGAACTCAGGTCCTCCTGACTCCAGGGCCAGTGCTCTATTCACTGTGCCACCTAGCTGCTCCCTGATTTTTTTTTAAAGGCACACTTTTGTGTCTTTAGTTAGACCACACTTTGTGGTCTACATGTGGGCATGTAGACCTTCAAGAAATTACCTAAATTACAAGTTCAGATGACTATTTTATAAGAAAATGAGCTATGATCATTCACATTAATATTAAAAAAAAAACCAAAATAAAGGATGTAGGCTCAGAGTTACTGAAATACAGGAAGCATCTGATTTCCTTGTGCAGAACTCCTATATCCAAGGGAATAGGGAACTCCCTCACTTAGTCACTAAGTCTTAGCAGATAAGTTCTAGGGAATTGCCTAAGACAAAAAAAGTTAAGTAAATTGTCCAGGGTCACGTAGTCAGACATAGGATTTAAAGACAGGTCTTTCTGAATTCAAGTTTATGCATAATACCACACTGTCTCTGAGCTCCAAAGCTATTACCTGCTATTAATAGGCATATGTGATAGTATTTATAAAATATTTTGAGATCCTCAGTTCCAAGATTTTCTCCTTAAGGATAGGGACTTTATTTTATTTACTTTTGTATCTCCCTCATTATCTAACTGCATGACCTATGGTAGGTATCTAGTAACTATTTGCTGATTGAATAAATGAATGAATTATTGAATGAATGAATAGCTTATTTTCCAGTTAGTTCAAAAGAGGAACATCTTACCTGGTACATTTCTTCTTCTGCAGTGTCTCTAGGATTCCTCGTCCATTTCAAACAGGTTTCATTAAACACTGAAACATCAAAGGATCCATCATCATCTGCACAGTGAAAAGAGAATATTTTTTTAAATTGTCACTTTTGCACAAACTATCCAGGTTAAGTATTGTTTAAACCCATAGCCACCCTGGGGCAGTGACAAGAATGGACACAGAAGCACTGCCTCCTTTGACAGGGAAGTGATATAAAACAGACCACTGTTTGTCCAGTTTCCACAGTGTGTCCTCCCAGCTTTATATAGCTGACACAGGCTATGAACCTTTCTTTGCTTCCATTGAATTGGCATTCCCAATGCCTTGGGTTTGACTTGGCCAGGCCTCTGGTTTGCTTTCTTGTGTCTCAAAGTGGAGACATGCCTCATTTGCCCTGAGGAATTCTACTCTGGACCCTGATGACTGCCCTTAATCATCATAACCTGATGGTCCCATTTTCCCCTGCACTCAGGGCTTTCCTCTTGCTTTGTTGAACTCTGGATGGAATGTCATAGGAAGGGAAAAAAACTATCTGCATTATGACAAAGATGAAAACAAGTGACCAATAGTCAAAAATGCATTTACTAGAACCCTCAGAATAGGATAGTTTTAACTCTCTGGAATGATAGAAATCATGCCAGGTAGTTGAGTTAAAGTAGCAGATAGAGCATTGAACTTGGAGTCAAGAAGACCTGAGTTTGAATCCTGCCTGACACTTCAATCAATTAATCAATAAACATTTACTAAATGCCCACTGTGTGCTAGGCACCATGCTAAATGATGGGAATACAAAGAAAGGCAAATGACAGTCCCTGCCCTAGAGAAGCTTACAATCTAACAGGGGAGACAACATGCAAACAAATATGTACAAACTACATGCAAAATAAATAGGAGATAGAGAGGCAACTAGGTGGCACCGGCCCTGGAGTAAGGAGGACCCAAGTTCAAATTTGACGTCCATCACTTGACACACTTACTAGCTGTGTAACCTTGGGCAAGTCACTTAATCCCAATTGCCTTGCCTTCCCCCTGCAAAAAAAAATAGGAAATAACCCAGAGAAGGCATAATTAAGAGGGTTTGGGGAAGGCTTCCTGTAGCAGGCAGGATTTCAGCTGGAATTTAAAGATGTTAGGGAGGTCCTGGGAGGGAGAATGTTGCAGACACATGGGCCATCCCAGAGCCAAGAGATTCCATCTTTTGTGTCTTGTTTGTGGAACAGCCAGGAGGCTGGTGTCAACAGATCAAAGAAAATATGTCAGAGTAAGATATAAAAGGACTGGAAAAATAGGAGGGAACTACATTATAAAGGGTTTTGAATGCCAAACAAAGCATTTTGTATTTGATCCTGGAGGCAATAAGAAACTACCAGAGTTTACTGAATGACATGATCAGACCTGCACTTTAGGAAAATCACTTTAGTAGCTGAATGGAGGAGAGATTAGAACAAGGAGAGATCTGAGACAGACAGACCCACCAGCAGGCTATTGCAATAGTCCAGGTGTAAGGGGTTGAGGTTCTACACAAGAGTGATGGCAATTTCAGAGGAGAGAACGTGTATTCGGGAGATGTTGCAAAGGCATTGGCAACAACTTGGATATGGGGAGGGACCTACCCCTATAGTGAAGAGTCTGGGATAACTTCTAGGTTTCAAGCCTGAAGGACTGGGAAGATCATATTGCCCTCTACAGTAATAGGAAAGGTGAAAGGAAGGGAGAGTTTAGGGCAGGGGTGGGAAACCTGTGGCCTCCAGACCACATGTGGCCTTGAAGCATCAGGTTCCCTACCCCTGTACCTAGGCAAATCACTTAACTTCTCAGCCTTAGTTTCCTAATCTATAAAACAAAAACATAATAAGTTACAACAGCTGCCTTTCAGGGTTGTTGTGAAGGTCAGCTGAGAACGTATGTGAAGTGATTCACAAAGCTTAAGATGCAATATCAAATGTGAATTATTATTATTAAAGGGACAATGAAGAGAGTTCTTTTCCCAGGCAGAGCATGACTCAGGAACCACTCAGCTATGCACTATGGAAGTAAATGAAGATGAAGACAGACCTGATTTCAGATACAGCACAGAAAAGTCATTTTATGCCTCCTACTGGTCTTTCACTCCCTTTGAATGCTCCATTTTCTTTTCTTTGAGTAGGCAGAATATAGTGCCTGAGTGATGAATCAGAGCAAGGCTGCCATAAAAAAAAAGCTCTAGAGAGCCCAGCAATCACACAGCTAATGCTAACACTGAAACAAATTTTATAACAAAAGAACATCACATTTTCTTCCCCAGGTAGAAAACACTTAGATTTCAGCCAGGTTTTTCTTCCCCAGGTAGAAAACACTTAGATTTTAGGCAGGTTTCCCCCCCCTCCCAACACCCTGTGTATTTATGAAATGTCAAAACAGGACTTTGATCTCTCCATTTTATTCCCTCCATTACATAAAGGGAGAGAGAGAAAGAAAAAGACAGAGACAGAGAGAGATAGCAAGAAACAGAGAATAATGACAACAATAAATCATTCTAGAGACAGACTTGTCTACAGAATTTTAAATGTCACTAACATGTGGTGCAAGACAGTTGCTTAGCTGAAAAGCAATTATCACAGAGAAAAGTAAAAGGATAATTTTTTTTAAAATAACAAATCATAGAAAGTTCAAGTTTTCTCCTATGTCCTTACAACTTTAACATTTTAAAAAGGGGCAGGCAGATGAGGCATTAACAGCCTCGGGCCTGGTCTTCGCCCTTCTCTGCCAGCTCAGCTGCTGATCCAGGATCCAGAGGTGATCCTGGATCTGATAACAGCATGGCAGAGTAAGTAGCCTTGAGCCATACTCAGGTGTGTGGGATTCTCTGGGAACAGCTGTACCAAGGTGATACCTTCCACCAATCAGACACACACATATTCATCATTATGGGAGCCTCAGGTGACTTAGCAAAGAAGAAAATCTACCCTACAATCTGGTGGCTGTTCCATGACGTTCCGTGACAGGCTCCTCCCCGAAGATTCCTTCATCGTGGTCTATGCCCGCTCAGACTTCACTGTGGATGACATCCGAAAGCAAAGTGAACCCTATTTTAAGGCCACTCCAGAAGAGAAGCCAAGGCTAGAGGACAGCTTCCCTCAAAATTCCTACGTGGCAGGCCAGTATGATGAACCAGCCTCCTTTCAGCATCTCAATGCCCACATGAACTCCCTGCATCATGGGCAACAGGTCAACCGCCTCTTCTACCTAGCTTTGCCACCCATTGCCTATGAAGCTGTCACTAAGAACATCAAAGAGACTTGCATGAGCCAGGTAAGCTGGAACCAGGTCATCGTGGAGAAGCCTTTTGGAAAGGATCTTCAGAGCTCTGACAAGCTGTCAAACAACATTTCCTCACTCTTCCAAAAGGACCAAATCTACCGGATCGATCACTACCTGGGCAAGAAGATGGTACAGAACCTCATGGTGCAGAGATTTGGTAATAGGATCTTTGGACCAATCTGGAACCAAAACAACATTGCCTGTGTCATCCTGACCTTCAAGGAACCCTTTAGCACTCTTGGCCAAGGGGGATATTTTGATGAGTTTGGGATCATTCGAGATGTTATGCAGAACCACCTCTTACAGATGCTTTGCCTAGTGGCCATGGAAAAGACTGCCTCCACCAACTCTGATGATGTCTGGGATGAAAAGGTGAAGGTCTGCAAGTGTATCTCAGAGGTGAGAGCGACTGATGTGGTCTTGGGCCAGTATGTGGGGAACCCAGATGGAGAAGGGGAAGCCACCAAAGGCTATCTGGATGATCCCACAGTGCCCCAGGGCTCCACCTCTGCCACCTTTGCTGCAGTGGTCCTCTATGTGGAAAATGAAAGATGGGACAGGGTCCCCTTTATCCTGTGCTGTGGAAAGGCCCTGAATAAACGCAAAGCAGGGGTGCAGCTACCGTTCCGGGATGTGGCTGGTGACATCTTCCAGTGCCAGTGTAAGCGGAATGAGATGGTGATTCAAGTGCAGCCCAATGAGGCTGTCTACACCAAGATGATGACCAAGAAGCCAGAGATGTTCTTCAACCCGAAAGAGTCTGAGCGGGACCTGACCTATGGCAACAGATATAAAAATGTGAAGCTGCCCAATGCTTATGAGCTCCTTATCCTGGATGTCTTCTGTGGGAGCCAGATGCACTTGGTGTGCAGTGATGAGCTTTGGGAAGCCTGGAGGATATTTACACCCATACTGCACCACATCGAGAGGGAGAAGACCCAGCCCATTACCTATGCCTATGGCAGCTGAGGCCCTCCCGAAGCAGAGGAACTGATGAAGAGAGTGGGCTTCCAGTATGAGGGCACCTACAAGTGGGTAAATCCCCACAAGCTCTGAGGCATCCTGGCAGCTCACTAGCCACCTCCCCCTTGTTTCCCATTCCCAGCCTCCATGTTCATTGTCTCAGCACATCGGCCTCACTTTGGGTCTGTCTGTCCTCTCTCTCTGCCCTTCTCCTGTTCATATTCTGCTCACCCAGCAACTCTTGGGACCACAAGACCAGGAGCCTGGCCCTGGGGAAGAGGGAGGGCCCCACTGAGATTCCCTGGCCCTCTCCACTCTCAGCAGCCCCCGGCACCTAGTCACCACCTCCTCAGCCCTGTTTACTGCTACACTGGGTCTGCCATTCAGCAGCTACCAGACATGCTTCCACCTGCTTGAGTTCCCAGAGCCAGCTACATTCCAACAGCAGTCACAGGAGGTGGCCTTGCTTCCCTTCAGGACTGCAGCTTTATGAATACAGAAAATTACCAAAATATATATATATATATATTTTAAACAGGGGTTTAATAAAATGATAAAATATTTTAGAGCCTATAATTAAGGATCACCTTTATCTGTCTCATTACAACTCCTTCATTTCAACCAATACATTCTTTCCACCTTCAGAATTGGGACACTGCCCAAAATACACTAAGCAAAATTAAAATCTACCATGACCAAGAAAAAGTGCCTTAATTTTCCATATATCTACCCAAAGCACTTCCTAACATTCTTTGTTCTTTTGTTCTTTCTTCCGCTTCTCTCTAGAGAATTTTCTTTTCTCCTTTATTTCTCAGGTTGACTATGTACATTATTTTTCTGGTTAGTTCATTTACCATATCCTTCCTGTTTCAAAAGTTTTACTCCTCCAGTTGTCCCCACCCACAACCTTAATTCTTCAGAACCTCTCCCTTCTTCCTTTCCTGTCTCACACTCCTGTATTACTCTCCAGTCTTCAGAACTCTAGGCTCTCCAAATTAATGGCTTCCCAAACATTGTTATCACTGACCTTCCCAAAACGTGTTTCTGAATATCATTTTTCTTCTCATAGCTTGTACCAAACTGTCAGAGGAACAAGAAAGCCTAAAACCTAGTACCCCAAAACTAACTTGCACACAGACGCCACTACCTTATAATCCAGCCAAGGAAATATATCAAGGTAGCATGATATCTTCGGTAGAGTTTGAGAACAAATCCCTTTTTTTCCTGTCTTCTTAATGATCAAACTCAATTTCTACCCAACTTATAGAAGCTGAGTGAAGGGAGGAGGTAGAGAAGCTCTCTCTGCAACAAAATAATCCTAGCAATATTATTCATAACAGTAAAAACCTGGAAATAATCCAATTTCCAATGACTGGGAAATGGCTGAACAAATTTTGATACATGATACTAACAAAATATCATTATACCATAAGAAATGACAAATATGGGTGTAAGGAGGGTGAATCATGGGAGTTCCTCATGAAATTGAAGAACTCTCCAAACACCCTAATAAAATTATAGAATATAGGCCATTGTTAGGCCTAAAAAATTGAATTAATTTACCAATCAGAGTGATGAGATTACAGGGTATGGACCATTATTTTGAAGACAGTTTATAGAATACAGTGCTTAGCTGAATGAAGAGTAGCCACCTCTTCTCATTCTCTGTAAATGCAAGCTGGCCCAACTCTCCAAAGCTTGGATATTGAGCACTCTCTCCAGCTATTCTCGTAGTGTTCTTTGAGGAGGGAGGAGAGATTGCCTGTGAAGCACCAACTTTGATAACTCTCTCATGGATAACTCCAAGCTCAAGAATTCCTTGATTTAAGAATCTGAGCAGTGGACCCAAATTCTATACTGGAGAGAGAAAATTTCTGAATGCATCCTGATCCTTGAATAAGGAATAAGACAGTCTGCATGGTTCTTGTATTGCATTCTACCTGGAGAACAGAGCCAGCAAGTTACTTAGACAGTGCAGTTACAATGAAAAGGGAATGTGCTTGATTATTAAGCTCCAAAGAATGTTCTACTTCGAGAGGGAGTCTAAATACAGGGTGATACTAGCGGTTCCACTGGCAAAAAATAACAAAACATTACCCTAAAAGCAATCCCAAATTCAGTTCTCTTTTGAAGGATGAAGCTGATGAACTATACGAATGTTTTATGCTTTTGTATTTGTTCATGGGTTCTTGGGAGTCTTTGGGGTTTTACATATTTTCTTTAGGGTGAAATAAACATTGTCCTATAGCTGAAAATTATACTGTACATTGAGTACCTGTGGAGTACATGGGGTACTGCCACCCACCTTAGACACCATGGACGTGGTTATATCTAGTTTTTATCCTGAAGACTTTTCTGGATTGATCTGGGCAGGGCAGCAGGCCAAAAGGAAAGAATCTGATCTTTTGAGGTCAAGCTCCCAGGATGAAGATCAGTACATATGAGCCTAGAATCTACCTAGAAAGGTAGATGGATTACATGACCCTTCCCCAAAACAAAAGACTTATTATATGAGGTGATACAGAGCAAAGAGAGACAGACCAATATAACCATATGCACAGACTACAACTATAGAAACAATTATAAAAATAACAATAAATTCCAGGGGGAAAAAAATCACACAAGAAAAAAAAAAAACAGAAGAGACATGGAAACAAATGAGATAATTTAGGCAGATTGTCTTGGAAAGAATAATGCATCTGAACTGAGACAACCTGTTTTTTTTTTTTAATCCTGTCTCTTCTATTGTTTACCAATGTGACTTAAGTTTCCTTCTGTAGGCCTCAGTTTCCTTATCTGTAAAATAAGGAGATTGGACTGGATGACTTCTAAGCTTAGGATCCTCAAGTATTTCCATGGGAGTTGGGGATGGTTCCATGAACTTTAGTTCA
Organism: Petaurus breviceps papuanus; assembly: GCF_028583685.1. Taxonomy (NCBI): domain Eukaryota; kingdom Metazoa; phylum Chordata; class Mammalia; order Diprotodontia; family Petauridae; genus Petaurus; species Petaurus breviceps. The sequence goes on from NW_027185764.1 coordinate 68,998,769, forward strand.
TGAGGCCCCACTGTCTGTGACGAGTATCCTGGTTTTTCCAAGTCCTTCCCCCCCCTCCCCGCCCCCTCTCTGTGAAGTCCTAGCACAGTTCTCCTTAAGCATAGTGTAGATTTTCTGTGGGTCCATCAGAGAACACTGAATCTGCTTTTTTCACCCTGGTCAGTCTGTTCCTACGTCCCAATACAGACACTGCAGCCAGAAACTGCTGTCTCAAGGATACTTCTAAGAAGTAAATAAAAAATTGCAAACACTCTAATCCTCCAAATTTCACAAGGTTCTCCTCTGATCAAAAAAGACCAAGGACAAAGCTTTGGCCAAGTAACTCTCTTCCTCCCCACCTCCAAGTGATTCTTTCTCCCAGGTGTGGTTGAAATGTCTTATACCACTAAGCTAAAAGACGATTAAATCTCTAGGTTCTGAACTGCCTCACTACTTTACAGATAACCAATCCAAAGGGCATAACCAAGTTTTCTCAACCAATTCAAACATTCTACCTGTCTACTCCAATTTATTCAATGACTTTCAAAGATATCTAAATTGATCAAGGACCTTTTCACATTTAATCTAAAGATTATGAGTGATTGATTCAATAGAGATGTGCTCTCAGGTCACAGAAAATTTCAGTTCCTTTAATGGGAGTAGAGGTGATCTGATTGATTGAAATTCAGTTTAAATTCCCCCATCTGCTAGAGGTGTGTGTATATACCACACACACATGAACACACATGCATGCACAAGCATGTGTGCACACATACACACACCTGTATTTAAATTTATTGATGGTTCCAGCTCTAAATCTATGATCCTCTGAACTGAAGAGCAGGAAGTGAGGGAGCAGAAGGTTTTTGTTGTTGTTCAGTCTTTTGAGTTGTTTCTGATTCTGTGACCTCATTTGGAGTTTTCTTGGCAAAGATACTGGAGCGGTTTACCATTTCCTTGTCCAGCTAATTTTACAGATGAGGAAACTGAGGAAAACAGGGTTAAGTGACTTGCCCAGCCAGATTTTAACTCAGAAAGATGAGGCTTCCTGACTCCAGGCCTGGCATTCCATCCACTCTGCCACCTAGCTGCCAAATGCCACCTGCTTGGCAGACTTTAATTCAAGGACTAGATCCTACTACTATGCTTCTGAAGATAGCTATGGTCTGGTCTCTGTACTCCTATAGAATTCTTGTTGTTGTTAAGTCCCTTGTTTTCAAAAAGGATCAACAATATCACAGGGTGCTTGAATTGGATTTCAGTGAGGCAGAATTGCACCAACTTGTCAGCCTCACTCTGTCTTCCGGAGTCATAGAAGTCCAGTGGCATGACAAAATTTGGGACAACTGTTGATGGCCCAGGATGCAGTGGATGGTCTTGGCATCTTTGATGTCTGACCAAGCTCTAAGCATTCCACAGCACCTGCTTCAAGCTCCCTTCATGGCCACTGGAATAAACTGTTCTCAGCTGCCTATTCCACTGGGGGAATTCTTCACATGCTTGTGTGAGTTGGGAGGTAGGGGGTGTCTACTCCAAGCATGCCAAGACTTCCTATAGAATTGTATTTAACACCTGAATAAATCTGCACTGAAGCACTGACACCTTCAGGGATTGAAAGCCCATTTACCCACTGTGGTTTGATATACTGTTTAAAACATCATATAACAGGAAAAAATATTGTTTTTTTATTATTTGCACTCCTGCCTTTACTTCCCCCTCCCATATTACTCTCAGGCAAAGGTGTCAAACACACAGCTGGTGGCCTAATGCAAGCAACATCATTCCCAAGTGTTTTCCAAACCAGACTGAAATGTAGTTCCTATCTGAGTTTAATGTGTTGATGTATTCATTTTTTTAAAAAGAAATAAATAAACATGTGTGTTTTTCCATGTCAGTATACAGCTTGCAGGAATCCATATGGACAGTTTAGCACCACTACCCTCTACCTTACTACCAGTACCTTGAATTTGACATCACAGCTCTAAGGAAAAGCTTTAGCCTTTTAGCAAACAACCTAATTAAGTACTCTTTTTTCCAAAGCATTATTTAGGATTTGTATTTCATGATTCAAAAGATCTTGCTCTTTTTTGGATAAAGAAAAGTAATGGCAATTAACAATAGAAGGAAAGACTAATTCTATGATCAAAGATCTAATGCTAGAAAAAATTCCAGTCACCATCTAGTCCTGCCCCCTTATTTTATAAATGAGGAAGATGAGGCTCAGAGAAGTGACTCAACATAGGTCACTTAAATAATTAGTCTAGGAGTCAGGATTTGGAAACAGGTCCTCTGACCCCTGATCCAGAATCCTATCCATTGAACCACACAGCCTCTCCAAGAGAACACAGGTCTTTCAAAGACTACTTAACACACCAGGTTGATGGAAAGCTTGGTTATCAGATCAACCTGATTTCCTTGAGTTATCTATAATACATGTGCCTGGCACACAGGAGAAATTTAATGATTTCTTGTTGGTTGATTAAATGGAAGCTATACTCGACACAGAAGGTCATTGAGGAGTCATAAAACTACAGATGTTCAGAACTGGAAAAGAAATTATGGATCATCTAATCCAACCCCTTAGCTTGAAAAATGAAATCCAGGGCGGAGCCAAGATGGCGGAGTAGAAAAATGAAATCCAAAGAATGGAAGTAACTTGCCCAAGGCCATAAATATACTTAATGACAGATATTGAACTAGAACATCGAGTCTTTGGATTCCAAGTCCAGGGATTTTCCCATTACAGCCTGCTAAACACTTTTTTTTAAAAAAAGAGTCCGTTACATGTTGTTTTATTCAATTCAGCAGAACTTCATTGTGCTATACCTCCAGGGATATGCTGGTATATGTTTAACAACTGACTTTCCATTAAAAAATTATACACACACACTTTTAAATTTAATCTACATTATTAACATTTCCTTCATCAATTTATTTTTCTTGAGGTAAATGTCTGAGGCTGGATTTGAATTCAGGTCCTCCTGATTCCAGGGCTGCTGCTCTGTGCACCAAACCACCTGGATACCCCCATCCTTTTCTTAAGCATAGACCAGAGGTATCAAACACATTGCCTGCAACACTTCCATGGATAGTAAAACTAGAAACTGGGAAATATTTAACAAAATAAAGATACAATCCATGAATAATATTAATGTGTAATTTTTCAACTCAATATGCAGCCTGCACGGGTCCTTATGAACATCCAGTGGCCCCCGTTTCTATATGAATTTGACATTACTGGTCTAGGTAATCATCAACAACAAAATCAGATCCCATTCTGTATCTTGGCCAATTTTCAAAGTGTAAAATGCTCACAATGAAAACCACAATCAGCTCTTGAGAGCCTGAAAAAGCTGGATCCGACACACCCCTGTATACCTCATTATTATATATCTTAAATAATAGAACATAAGCTCCTTGAGGGCAAAGTCTAGCCATTCTTATCTTTGTATGCCTAGTGTTCCAGCTCAGGGATTGGCATGTAGTAAAAATGTACAATAAATGTTTGCTGAATTGAATTAAATATAATACAAACATATACCTACCCTCAAAAAAAAAAAAAAAACAACTTGACCTCAGTAGATGAGGTGCTCATGGTGAGAATGAGCAGGCAGCAATATAACAAATAAGACATTTCAAAGGAGAACCAGAGTTAAAAATATCATCAGGGATATGTATGCATTAAAAAATGAGTGTAGAATAACAGAACAGCCAAGATGCTACACTTGTATCATGATGATGTCAGGAGAAATATAGGAATGGCTCCCAGTAAGCCGGGTCTACTATAGGAGCCAAGTCACCAGGAAAGGCAGGCAAAGATGGGATACAGTTGGCATCATTGGAAGGACCATATAAATTGATGAGAATCATAGTATAGGGTATTATGGATTATGTACATAGGATAACATCTGAGTACCCCAATATCAGTAAAGTACTAGGTAACAAAACCAGTTTTTGTTTAGTTTTACATTTGGTATAAATGATAAGTTTCTCATGGGGCTGGGAAGAATATATGGTTCTAATAGAAAGCATGAAGGAAAAAAATATGTACTTGGCCCTTGTACAGGTCAATTTAAAATGTGGCTCTATTTTGTGAGCTAAAGGGAACAATCTGACTATGGTTAGGAAAAAGAAATGATCTTTTTATACAGAATTGTAAAAGAAATGAACAGTTTCTGTGAGCAAAGAGAGGACCTACTGGCAAAGCTAATCATTCTTAATTGAATATAATTTAGAAAGAACACCCATCAATATCAGTTAAATGGTCATTTAAAGAAAAATAATTTGGTGAGAACACTGAATATCTGTCTTATCGACCTAAACAGTGGCAATTGGGTTAGTAATGAAAGAAAGACAAAGGGGACATCATGGTATTTAGGATTTTTTTTTAGTTAATTAATTGGGAGGCAGCCATAGGGATTAGGGCTAGGTTCAACTCTTGTCTGGAAACACAGCACATATACACACTAATCCCACTCATTCAGATCAGAACTTTGCTGACAGTTTTTAGTCTTTGAGAACTATCTTGCCCAAGTTTACAAAATTAGTGTTTATCAGAGGAAGAATTTCAACTCAGATTCTTTTGACTCCATAGCTATGTTGTTCATCCTTCATTCTCAAAGGGAACCAATGACATCAACTGGATTTAAGTAAGGCAGAACTGTGCAAAATCATCAGCCTCACTCTCTCCTCCAGTTATTGGGAGTTCAAGACATAGGTCAGAACAATTGCCCTGAATGTAGTGGGAGACCTTGGCCTTTCCTTGTAGTGGAAGTTAAGGCCTTTCCTGAGTCTTCAGCAACACCCATTCGGTAATTAAAGGCTAGGTAAGAATTGAGGCAAGAGATGCTCTAGTTTGATCTCAAAAGAATCAGTCTGGGAGGGGAAGACCTTTCCCCAGGGTTTCTGCCCAGAACAGAAACCACGGGTTATTTACACTCACTCTGAGTCATCAAAATCCAAACAATGAGCAAGTGAGACTTGGGCTGGGACCTATTATTGACCAATCCATAAGAACCAAAGTAATTTGAATCTAAAGGCATAGTCAAGTAGCTCCTGTTGAATCCCAATGGCCTTATCAAAGCCTGATTTACCAGGGCTCTATTTTTTAAAATTATAAATGAAAACTATGTAAGACAAATTGTCCTGGTTTTAAAAAAAATAGAATAAATAAGGATGTAAAAAAAAACCCTAGCCTCCAAACCCCAAGATATCTTGTGAAGTATATTCGATATTTCCTTTGGGCAGAGCACTTATATCTAAGTATGTTACTCCCCATGTGGACAGAGGGAGAGGAGCAGGAGGAGAAGAAGAGGAGGAAGGAAGGGAGGAAGGAAGGAAGGGAAGAAGGAAGGAAGGGAGGAAGGGAGGAAGGAAGGAAGAAGGAAGGAAGGAAGGAAGGAAGGAAGGAAGGAAGGAAGGAAGGAAGGAAGGAAGGAAGGAAGGAAGGAAGGAAGGAAAGAAGGAAGGAAGGAAGGAAGGAAGGAAGGAAGGAAGGAAGGAAGGAAGGAAGGAAGGAGTAGCATTGCTTTGTTGAAGCCCCAGTGTGGCAGCTACTACTACTCACAGATTGTTGTTTATCCTTCATTATCCATTAGGCAAGGTTCTTTCTCTGTCAGTCCTTGAGTCTGGATGACCTGAGCTCAAATTCTACCTCAGACATTTAGTGGCTGTGTGACCCTGGGAAAACCACTTAACCTCTCTGCTTACCTCAGTTTCCTCAACTATAAAATGGGCAACTAGGTGGAGCAGTGGATAGAATGCCATGCCTGTAGCGAGGAAGACTCATCTTCCTGAGTGCAAGTCTGGCTTCACACACTTACCAGCTGTAAGGCTATAGTTAACTATAGCTATAGCTTACTTGCTATACGGCAAGTCACTCCAGTATCTATACCAAGAAAACCTCATTGTGAACCCACTGAGGGTTTTCTTGGCAGAGAAATACAATAAAATGGTGATAATAACAGCACCTACCTCCCAAGCTTGTTGTGAGGATCAAATGAGATAGCATTTGTAAAGCGGCTAGTACCTTATATAGCACTTAGTAGGTGCTATATAAATGCTAATTATCAACATTGTTATTATTATTAGCGATTAATGTTATAGCATTTTGTAGAAAGGTCACTAGCCCACAAATCTTATTTATTTTGTATACTACCTTTACCGATATTCTGCAATGTGCTTCTAAGTGGATTCTATTTTGTCTACAAATCTAGAGCTCTGTTCTTCCAACAACAGCACACCACCATTGTTCATTCAGGACACAATTATCAGGCTCTTTAAGCATCTCAAGGTAGAAAAAGCTAATGGCTGAGGTAACAAAAAAAAAAAACCAAACATTCTATCAGTCAGTCAGTCAGCCAATAAACATGTATTGAGTACCTACTATGTACCAGGCACTGTGCTAAGCACTAGGAGACAAAGGACAAAAGACAGATCCTGCTTTCAAGCAACTCACAACTGAATGAGGGAGAAAACATGCAAACAATTATGTACAAGCAAGACATATGCAGGACAAATGGAAGAAAATCAACAGAAGGAAGGCCCTAAAATTAAAAGGAGTTGGGAAAGACATCCTGTAAAAGATAGAATTTTACCTGGGACTAGAAGGAATCCAGAGAAGCCAGGAGACAGTGATGATAAGGAAAGCATTCTCCTGCTTCCCAAAGTACTCTGGGGCTACGACATCTCCCATCTGGTGAGTGAAGAAGCCACATCCCACCCCAGACACTACAGAAGTTTCCTTACATTACCCCCACTTTCATAGAAGGGAGTAGTCTATGATTTAAGGGTCATACATTAACCCAACTTCTTTACCACCTACCAGCCATTTGAATCCTGACAGTTACAGGCACTGAGAGCCTAGGAAAGGTAATCCCAATGGTCACGGTGTAGTTGGTACCCGGATGAAGATGTAGGCAGACCTCAGGCTCCTGACTGCTTGTGGTAAGGTTCAATAAGTCCTCATGGACAAACTCTGTCCCATCTCGTTGCTGTCCTTGAATGTGTATCTGTAATAGGAGATGAGTTGTCAGTGTTTTGGATGAAAAAAAAGATGACAGAAACTCTTTTTATTGAACTCTGACTTCTGCCCTCTCCACCCCAAACCCCCAAACTTCATTCCACACTAAGCTACTTAGCTGAAGGAGATATGTCATGAATGAATTGGCCACCAGGCATCCATGTACCTAAAAACAGGATCCCATACAGTGATTAGTAAAATGTTCAATGTTTATTAATTTGATATTGATGACAAATCATCTAATAATAGAGGGCTAATAGGGCCATTGCTATGTAGCTGACCATCCTCTTCTGAACAGAAGATGGCCCACAGTAGAGACCTTTGCTATCATTTGGTAACCCTCTACCAGCAAGTAAAATGCAAGCTATTCTAACTTCCAGTTCTCATTTGGGGTTGTGGGGTATATGTGTGTGTGTGTATGTGTGTGTGTACATACATATATATATACATATATGTATGTATATGTATATATGATCTCAGGAATAAATATTAGTCAAAATACAAGCAAACATAACTCTTCTTTTAACTCAGTATGTGCTTGAAGAAAAGATGTGGGAGAACAAATATAATGTTATTGGTCACTTATTTTTCAGTTGTACCCAATTCTTCATGACCTCATTGGGGTTTTCTAGGCAAAGATACTAGAGTGGTTTGTCATTTCCTTCTGCAGCTTATTGGACAGATAAGGAACTGAGGCAAACAGAGCTGAGTGACTTGCCCAAGGTCAGACAGCTAGTAAGAATCTGAGGACATATTTGAACTCATGAAATCCCTGCCCAGTACTCTATCTGCCTACCTAGCTGCCCAATAAATACAAGTGATTTTTTTAACAGTTAAAATAACAGTTTAACTGAGTAACAGTTTAAAGAAATCAGTAACAAATATACTAATTTTTTTAAACTGTTGCTTATTCTTTAAAATTTTCAGTAGAGGTTTGGCATAGTTACCTATGCCTTTAGTCCTTGCAACTAAGGCTATCTCATCACTTGAGCTCAGGAGTATTGAGCAGAAGTATGGCTAAAGCCAATCAAATGTCTGCATTAAGTCCAGTCCATACAGATATGGTGAGAGATATGTATACATCATCCCCCACAGAAACATGGAGCCACCAACCTACCAAAGGAAGGGAAAACCAGTAGGGTTTTGGAAATGGAGCAGGTCAAAGCTTCTGGGCTGGTTCATAGTGGGGTCAGGCTGCCATACTTCTAGCCTAGCCAACATAGGAAGAACCAGCCTCAAAATAAATAAATGTATCAATAGATAAATGAGTGAATAATATTTTTCACATTTTAATAATATTTAATTTTAATAATATTAAAATTAAAATTTCAATACAAACTGGCATAGGAATTCCCTATATTAATGATTCACTTTTAACAGGAGGTCCTTCCTGAATCCCTGTTATTAAAACTGGATTCTATAGAGACCAAACGATAACCATCTTCAGTAGGATTTAGTCCTGCATCTATAGTCTTCAAAGGACCCTTGTTCCTCCTCATCTTCCTCCTCTCCATTTCATAGGATTTGGAGCTATAATCATCATCAAGCACATCTAAATACATGTAAAGGGGTGTGGGAGGAGGATTCAGTTGCATAGATCAATCAAATCACCCCCACAGAATTTAAAGTAACTGTCAAGCTACTGTGTTTTGATTCATTTATCAGCACATCTCTCTAGACTTTAGACAAAATGTAGAAAAATGTCCTTCATCTGAAATGTCCTTGAAAGCCCTACTCCGTTGCTTTTTATTATGTATCTACTTATTGTTAAATCACTTTACAGTTACATCCTACTCTTCATAACCCCCTTTGGGGTTTTCTTTAGCAAAGACACTAGAGTGGTTTGCCATTTCCTTCTCCAACTCATTTTAGAGATGAGGAAACTGAGACAAACAGGGTTAAGTGACTTGCCTAGGATCATGCAGCTAGTATCTGAGACTGGATTTGAACTCAGATCTTCCTGATTCCAGGAGCAGTGTTCTATCCACTGCATCATCAGCACTACTTGTATGTGTACATATTGTTTCTCTCCAGTAGAACAGAAACCCTGTGAGGGGAGGGACTATTTTGGTTTTGCATCAACAGTGCCTAACACATAGTAGGCATTTAACAATTGCTTATTAAATTGATAAAGAAAGGAACTGGACCTGTGAATTCATTAGTATCTAAGGTGAGAAAATTCATCAGTAACTTCTCTGCAAAACTTCTAGCCCTAGAGAATTGTCTAGAAAATCAAAAGGTCAGAGTGACTTGACACTCTGCCTCTAAGATTAGACTAAAATGAATTGAAACAGTATTGGGATTGGACAGCAAGGAAGTTCCCAAAGGAACAGGGTCTTAATAAATATGGTCCTAATCACTGCTATACTTAATTAAGCCTGTAATTAAATTTTGACACCAATATGCTCTCTTTTCTGCAAGGAAGAAAAACCAATTGTTTCCCTTACCAGATAGACTGTCTTCAAGTCCTTTCTTTCTGGACTCACTCTCCACTTCACACAGGTATTATTAAACACAGATACATTTGTAATCGATGCCTTTTTTTCTGGATTTAAAAAATATATATACAACAATCATTAATGTGGCCTTGAAAAATCCTAATAGAGAACCATGAGAAAATGACCTAGTTTATTTGCATCAACAACATTACTAATATTCACTGTTAATGATTTGATATCCATCAACACAAACTAACCCAGCAACAATTTGAATGCTCATACATAATCCATGAAACCTGGGCTGGTCACATAAGTATTGGCTAAGGTGGAAAGGAATGATTCACCCACCCCAACCCCTCCATCTTGAGATGAGAAGTTCAGCTTGTGATTAATCTGGCAGCCCACTGGGGGCCACTGTGGTTCCAATTACCCTGAAGCTAAAAGGGGCCCCATGATGAATCGGCAATCTCACAGAGTACTCACACTAATCAAGTAAAAGGACATCATGACTTGGAGGTTAATTCCAAGGTTTTTGATAATTCTAAGAAAGGCAGAGATAGATGAAGCCCTACTACCACTCTTCACAGACAGTTGGCTCCCACAGACTAGAGAGCTGAGCCTAGGAATATCTGTTAAGGTAAACACTAACCTCTCTACCATATTCTGTGAACTTGCATGTTTGTTCGAGCTTAATGAGGAGCTCATTGATTTCTCTGGTTTTTCATGTTTGTTTTTAAATGGAGGCCCATGTCAAACAACATCCTATCTATGCCTAAGCTCTTCCCTGGTATCACATAGGCCTCTATGAAAACTGTTAGCTTCCTAGTAGCCCAAGTTAAAGCAGCATCTATAAGACACCAGCCAGTTCCCTCTCAGGGATTTAATTCTAGATGTGATTCATAATTTCTTTAAAAATTAGTGAAAAACACCAGTTTGTCATCCCTGGAAGAAGTCCTCATTCTATCAAAAAACAATATTCCAGATGGTGCTGGCTTGATTTTTTTTTCCATCATGCAAGGAGAAGACTAATCTCTAAGCCAGGGGTTCTTAACCTGGGATATGTTAACTTTAAATACTAGATAGATAGATAGATAGATAGATAGATAGATAGATAGATAGATAGATAGATAGATAGA
>NW_027185764.1:69009352-69043545 GCF_028583685.1 Petaurus breviceps papuanus
AGATAGATAGATAGATAGATAGATAGATAGATAGATAGATAGATAGAGATACACACATATACATACATGTATGTATGTATACATACATATATCTAATTACTCTATTGCTTTTGTATTACTATATTCTTTTGTAATCCTACATATTTTATTTTATGCATTAAAAAATGTTTTTCACAAGGGGTCTATAGGGCTTTACCAGATTGCTTAAGGCATCCACATGACACCAAAAAAGTTAATAATTCCTTATCTAAGATATATCACCTCAAGCAAATCTCTTTACAAGGCTTGTCCCCAAAGCACCTATTCTAAGATACTTCCGGTACTCTTTTTTTTTTTTGGAGGGGGGAAGGCAGGGCAATTGGGCTTAAGTGACTTACCCAAGGTCACATGGCTCATAAGTGTTAAGTGACTGAGGTTGAATTTGAACTTGGGTCCTCCTGACTCCAGGGCCGATGCTCTTTTCACTGCGCCATCTACTTGCCCCAACTTCCAGTACTCTTGCAGGTAAACTTAGTTGTCTTGTGCTCAGTATCAACCACACTACTAATTGAACTCAAATCTATTCATCTACCTTAGAGTAAAAGCCCATCAAGAAAGGGCCACTTTGAGCCCTATGTCCAGAGAACCATCTAAAAACTGATTATAACACCAGTTATCACTGTTTTTCTAAGACACACATCACCTCTAAGGCTGGTTTCTCCATTCCCCAGTGAGACAAGGATACTTAGTTTAGATCTCCTCTTTGCTACCCCCACACTCTGTACACTGTATTATATTTCTCAGTTCCCATTTGCTTTCCCACCCTAGTTTCCTCAGAGAATGTAAACTCCCTGAGGTCATGAATGCTGGCATTTTTACCTTTGTATCCCCAGCACCTAGCACACACAGTCCCTTTGTGGGATTAATCAGAAGCATTAATTAAATGAGGCAGCCAGGTGGCACAGTAGACAGAACAAAAGATTTGAATCAGAAAGACCTGAGTTTAAATCCTACCTTAGACACTTACTAGCTATGTAACCCTGGGAACTGAACCACTCTGTCTCTGTTTTCCTCATCTGTAAAATGAATACTCTATAATTATAACACTTACCTTACAGACCTGTTGTAAGGACCAAATGAGATATTTGATATGTATGTATATGTCAAGTGACATATACATGTTAGCTATTATTCTTATATATTTATTAAATGGATTGTACAATAATCTCTAAGGTCCCTTTCAAATTCTAACATCTGATAAATGTACAACAGGTGTCCAGAAGTAGCAGTTTATGTCTCTGGGGCTCTCAGTCCCCCTGATCATTCACACATGACTCTGTTGCCTCAATGACCATTCCAGAGAACAAAAACATTCCAACTCAAACCACTTCCCTTTTGATGAACCACTGAAAAGAAAGGCCCCCAGTATGTCAATTTACATAGGGAGGACATAAATCTTCTCCTAGGAGGCCCCTCTCCTGAGTAAAGAAGTCAAAGAAAGAAGAAGAAAAACATAAAAGATGCTCTCTCTCTCTCTCCCTCTCTCTCTCTCTCTCTCTCTCTCTCTCTCTCTCTCTCTCTCCCCTTTCCCCCCTCCCTCCATTTCCCTCCATTTTTCCCTTTAGTTTTCCACAAATGACAGCTGCCAAGGTACAAATACCACCTGCTCCCAGCTTGTGATACAAGCTCTATGGAAGTGGAAGCAGAATGCTAGGAAAGGTTAGCATCGAGTATTTCAAAGTCCCATTTTTTGACTTAATCTCAATCTCAGAGGAAAGAGTCCAAATTGTTTTCTCAGAAATCTCTCAGTGTCAACTGAAACAGGCTTGAGTCTTTGTGACTCCCGAATGAAGGCTTAATCAGAAGGGGTGCTGAGAGCTCCAAATTAGGGTGAGGCTAGGCCCTGCTGAGCAGCAAATCCTGTAGGCTCAGCTACACATTGTTCTGTCCCAAATCTGGCTAAATGATATCCCTTCCCCCATAAAGACTTTGTCCTAATTTATTGACCTGTGATTTGCATACCCACTTCAAACTTGTCACCACAGGTCCAAGAATGACCTGATTTTTTTTTTTTCCTGAAACCTCCTGTAGCAGGAATTCAGCCAATTAGGAGGCAGAGTATATTTTCAAATCAGGGTCAGGGAAGGTCCTCAAATTCACTTAGGCTTATTAAGGGGCAGGGAAGATCTTCAAATTCCCATTACCATTATACCTCTCTATTAACCGCTGCTTTCGCTCTCAGTCTCTCCTGTTGGTATCTTGTATGAAAGATGAGGGATCACTTTTACCATGACTCCCCAGCCCCCATAGTCAAAGGAATTTGGTAACCACTCCTCCTAAACATCAGAATCTGATAGGTTTTAGTTACTACATAGAGAATAATATAAATTATTTTTCTAAACAAGCATACTGGACCTCATACATCCAAATAAAGGCTTCCCTTCAAAAAAATCCCTGTGAGGAAACTATACACTTATTCCAATGGTGAATTGACAGCTAAGTGGTGAAGTGGGTAGAACCCTGGACCTGGAATCAACAAGACCTGAGTTCAAATCCTGCCTCAGACACCTACTACCTGTGTGATCCTGACTATAAATCATTTAACCTCTGTTTTTCTAAGTTTCCTTACCTGTAAGATGGGAATAATAGTACCTACATCCCAAGGTTGTTGTGATAATCAAATAAGATAATAATTGGAAAGCACTTAGCACAGTACCTGGTACATAGAAAGTGCTATATAAATGTTAGCTTTTGTTTTTTGTTTTGTCAATATCCAAATGTTAGCTACTATCTGTAAAATGGGGATGATAACAGCACTTACCTCCCTGGACTGTTGTATCAAATGAGATAATATTCATAAAGCACTTAGTACAGTATCTGGTGCATAGCATGCACTAATATAAAATACTAGTTACCTAATCCTTCTTTAGATTTATCTGCAGAGGTTACCTAATTTCAGAGATAGAAAAATATCTTTTTCAGGGTAGACAAGATTTTTGAAAATAACCTAAAATCATCCTGAAACAAGTCACATAGGTACTCAAAATGAGAAATCCCATTTGGGCCAGTGGTATACTGGTAAATGTTTAACAACAAGTTTCCCAAGAATACAAATGTACACCTGATACACTTTTAAGTTTAGTTCACATCATTAACATATCTCCATTAATAATAATTAATTAATCATTAACATCTTAAATCTGGACAATCAATAAAACAATCAATCAAGCCCTGATTTGCAACATTTATTCATTTTGTAGATATAAATGCTAAAAATTTAATACTCAGGGGCAGCCAGGTGGCTCAGCGAGTAAGACCACTGGCCCCAGTGTTGGGATGACCTGGGGATAGAATCCGGGCTCAGATACTTAGCACCACACCCAGAAATAATTGGCCACGTAACTTTGAGCAAGTTACTTAACCCCAATTGCTTAAAAAAAAAATTTAATACTCAGCTCTTCTGAAACTGTTTGGATGGGCTTGTTTGATTTTGGGTCAAAAACAAAGTTTGAGCAAAGAACTGGAAACAAAGTAGGTGCCTATCCATTGAGAACAGGTAAACAAGTTGTGATAAATGAATGTAAAGGAATATTACTGTAGTATAAGAAATTCTGACTGTGATGAATATAATGAAGCTACATTAATTGATGCAAAATAAACAGAGCCAAGAAAACAATGTACACAACTGATTATAACAATGTAAATAAAACACATACATGCACACTCACACACACACATACACACATGAATGGTACCAAATTACAAAAAACAAGCATGACTCAAAAGCAGAGATGTAAGAAGTTACCCCCACTCCACCCCTTTGCACAGAGGAGAGGTCCATGAATATGTTAGTTACATTACCCATATTTTCAGACTTTTTTGATGTATTGATCAGTCATGCTATTGTTTTCACCTTTTTCTTTCTTTATCTTTAAAATATTCTTTGTTATATAGGATGGCAGCCTGGGAGGTAAGAGGAAGAGATAATGATACTAGAGGAAATTATAGGGATATTAAAAGTGACATCAACAAAAATTTATTTTAAGAAACAGAGTATGATTATTAAGTAACAAGACTAATTTTCTTGTATGCTCATAATCTGCTTTTTAATCTTTTTTTTTCTTTTTCATCATGTTCAGCTTGTTGTAAACCCATTTGGGGTTTTCTTGGCGGAGTACAAGAGTGGTTTGCCATTTCCTTTTCCAGCTCATTTTACAGATGAAGAAATGGTGGCAGAGTAAAGTGACTTGCCCAGAGTCACACAGCTAGTAACTGTTTGAAGTCAGATTTGAACTCAGGAAGATGAATCTTCCTGATTCCAGGCCCAGCACTCTATCCACTGTGCCACCTACCTGCCCAATCTGGTTCTTATACCAATTTTAAAAAGGCACTGTAAAAAAAAGAAGAAAAAGTCTGAGCAACATCAGCATCATCGGAATAAGAGTATAGCCTCCCATGGTGTTCATCTAGATAGAAATGTTCATCTAGATAGAAATGTTCATCTAGATAGAAAAGTTCTAGTACATTTGGTCTAAAATCAATCTTGTTACTTTACAATCTGACATCATAGGACAGACTGTTCAAAACTGTGATAAACATGTAAACTTACATGCAATGGATGTATTTATGTAACTGTATCCATTTATGTGAGAGGGAAAGAGGAAGGTTAATAAAGACCCTAGAAACATTTGTTTTTTTCTTAATCCTTTTCCCCCCTTTATCTCTTTCTCTCTTTTTCTTTATTCCTTTATTGTTTCCTTCCTTCTTTCCTTCCTTCCCTTCTTCGTTCCTTGCTTCCTTCCTTCCTTTCTTTCTTTCTCAGCAAGGCATCTATAATCAGGGCTCAGGTCACACATTACTGCTGTAAAGATGTAGGTGGAGACTTTATGGTTAAATGATCCCTGTTCCAACAAAGATGTCATCCTGAAGGAAGCTGGATAGGGGACATCATCAATCTTATAATTATTAACTAAGGTCATAAACATCAAGCACCAAATTAGTCTGATTGAATAAAAGCCAGGCACAGTCTTATCAAAAGAGAATCGAGCCTCTTTGATCTGGAGGTACTGTATCCTGGCTCACCAAGCACGAAGCCTCCACCTGGGTTTTCCCAGACAACTGGTGCTATTACTTAATTTCCAGATGTCTGGAGTTTCCAGTTCAAACTGGTCTTTAAACCACCACCACCATTCCCCTGACTTCCCTTCCTGCTCCCCCACCAAAAAAACAAAACAAAACAAAACACTGACATGTTAGCTCTTGACTGAAGTTTGAGCACCGGACAAGGCAAGGATCTTCATTACTGAATCAATGAAAGAGGGTCTGAGTGACATCTACTAAGTAACTAGATACAACCCACGGTCAGCAGAGATAAATAATTCAAACTAGTTTGGCACTAAAAAATAAAATGTAAAGAGAAAGAAAGAGATAAGTGGAACAGGGGTCAAGAAAAGGGTAACAAGTAGAGGGTGGAGAATAAAGAAAACAGAAAGAAAAAGGGGAAAAGAAAGAAAGGTAAATCATAACAGCATACATGTGAATAGCATGGAACAGGTTTTTTTTTTTTAAGTGAAATTTAGAGGCAGGACTTAAGATAAAGAGAAGGAACAAAAGAGAAAAGGAGGAGGGAGTGAAGAGGATGAGCTCAAAGAAAGAATCATAAGAAGTAATCTACCCACAGGTCCAGAAGCCACTCACATCCAGACAAAGTGTGCATCACACGAAGAGAAGGGAGAGAATAATAATAAGCATCATTACAGTGAGTGGAATAGTGGAAATAGCATTTAATTTAATGGCAAAAATCCTGAAGGTTTTGAGTCACAATTCTGATACTTACAGGCTGTGTAACTTCAAGTCAAGTCAATTAAATTCTGAGTCCCAGTTGTACCCTTCATAAAATGGGTATGATCATAATTGCTACATGATCACCATATGATCCTAGTATGAATTACAAGTTATCCTACATATGGTTTATACATATACATGAGACCTTACTTCTACTATGAACTACATTGGGGTTATTGTGAGGAAAGTACTTTGTAAACTGTACATCAAAAATGTAGACTTTATCATTACCCTCAATCATGAACTTGGCTCAATTTCAATTTAACTGTGAGTCCTGTTTGCCGCCTTACAACTCTTCTCAAGAACCGTCACCACAACCTGTGGAGTGGCCATTTCCTCTTTCTTCCAGTGAAAGGTCTTACATTAATCCACAAAAATTGTTGCAGCCACAAATTTTATTCAAGATAGCCAGGCTGCTGAGGACAAGTATAATTAACAGTTACATAACATGTTTGTTCTTCAAAGTGCTTTATAAGCATCAACTAATTAATATGTTACTATCTCCCATGTGGATCATCTCATTTTATGTAAAGCTTGACTAATGCCTGATTCCCAGAGAATTGAGAGCCCTTACAGGGGCTCAAGTTCTGGAGTGGGAGTCAGGAGATTCTTTCCACCTCTGGCCTTGATTTATGGCATGATCCTGATTAAGAAGAAATGGGAGAGGCTCCCCTAACTGCTAACCTTTTGAGGTCAGTGTCAGAGAGGATGGTTATCACACTCTCTCACAAAGTAGTAGTACAGCAGTTCCAAACAGAATTCTAGATTGGTCTGACCCTATGTGGCCACATAGCCTTCTGCAAGTTATTTTTTCTCAATCTCTCCAACTATGAATATTTGTCCTCTCCTTGCCCACTCCACATCATTCACTAGGCTATTGTGAGCATGATCAAATATGGGATTTCGAATATTTCTCTAATGGAATGACTCCAGCAGAACCTGTATACCTCATGAAAGGATTATTCTACATGGATTAGGTAACATAGTTTTAGGGATAAAACAATGAGTTCTGCTTTGAGACTAAGTTTGAGACATCTATGGGACATCCATTTGAGACATGCAATGGATAGTTGGTAATGCATGAGTGAAGCTAAGAAGAGAGCCCAGGACTGGAAACACACACACACACACATGTTTGCATGCATATATTTGTCTTTCTGTGTATGTATGGGGAGGAGGAGAGATTAAAAAAAGAGGAGAGGAGAAGAGAGAGGGAGAGATAGAGAGAGAGAGAGAGAGAGAGAGAGAGAGAGAGAGAGAGAGAGAGAGAGAGAGAGAGAGAGAGAGGGAGGGAGGGAGGGAGAGAGAAAAACTGAACATGTGGGAGCTAAGTGAGATAGCATAGAGGGGGAAAAAGAAGGAGGTTCAGGACAAAGCCTTACCCATAGTTAGTGGGAGTAACAGGGATGAATAGGAAAAGAGACTGAAAAGGAGCAGTCAGACAGATAAGAGAACTTGGAGAGAACAGTGCTTGAAAGCCTAGAGGAGAGAATATTTAGGAAGAAAGGATGGTTAATAATGTCAAATTAGAACAAGGAGAGGGGGGAATGAAATAGAAAAAAAAAATCCATTGATCACCATTTGAAAGAGATCCTATGAGGAAAACTCATAGAAATAGTATAGTAAAATTCTGAAACCCCCAGCTCAAGAATAAAATATTAAGAGCAACAAGAAAAAAGCAAATTAAATATTACAGTACCATAGAATCACACAAAACTTAGCAACAGAGACGCTAAAATACCACAGGCCTTGGAACACTATCTAGCAAAAAGCAAAAGAACTGGGGTTCTGGCTGAAAATATCATACCCAGCAAAGTTAAGCATAAACCTGAATTTTTTTAAAAAAGGACATTTGATCAACTGTCAGACTTGCAAGACTTTGTTAAAAAAAAAAACAGAACTTAACAGAAGATTTGACATACATGAGCCAAGAGAAACTAAAGATACATACTAAAGACTGATTACAAGTGATTCAATAAGGACTTTTTGCCTTTTATGTAGGTAAAATGTAAAATGTATGTCTAAGATTGTCATTAGCAACTGGGTAGTTTGTAAAGAATGATTGATGTAGACCTGCATATGCTATGACTTTAAAAAGTAAAACTATCTAGGAACAGTTAAAAAGAGCAATTATCTTATACAAATGAAGTGAGAGAAGGTAGAACCTACACAGAAGAATTAGTCGGGGGAGGAGGGCCAGTAGTTCTGGTAACCTAACTTTCATCAGGAATGAGTTTAAGAGGAAACAATACATATATGTCTAGAAGAGTATAAAAGTCTTCTAAATTCAGAAGTAATAGAATGGTAAAGGAATAGGGAGGGAGGACAAGGGAGGAATCTCTAGAGGGGAGGGTAAGGGAATATAAAGGAGGGTATAGAAGGGTGTTTAGATTTATGGGAATGGGAGGACAGGGGAGAGTTCCTTGGATGGGGGGTAGACTAAGTAGTAAGAGGGCAAGAAGCTGGTAGAAGTAAACTCAAGGAATGAGGGGGGATAGGAAATAAGAGACATGCACAGATGACTGACTTTGATAGACTTAGCTCTTCTCAGCAATGCAAGGACCTAAAACAACTCCAAAAGACTCATGATGGAAAATGCCATCCACATGCAGAGAAAGATATACAGGGTCTGAATGCAGATTGAAGCATACAATTTGCTCTCCTTTTTGTTTTGTTTTTTTCTTCCTCATGGTTCCTTCCATTTGTTCTAAATCTTAGAAGTATAGATACAACATAACTAAGGTGAAAATGTCTAATAAGAATGTATCTATAGAGTCAATATCAGATTGCATGCCATCTTAGGGAGGGGGTGGGGGAGAGGTGGAGAAAATTTAAAACTTATAGAAGTGAATGTTGAAAACTAAAAACAAATTGATTATTTTTTAAAAAGAAATGGAAAAAAGAGAGATATGCACAAACATAAAAACAGAGATCAGGAGAAGAATTTGTTAGGGAAAATATATGTCTATATACGTATGCATGTATATATGTATATGTATGTACCTATATGTGTATGTATATATCTATATCTATATCTAAATATGTCTGCACTTAATTGTAGCCTTCTGGAGGGAAGGAAGGGGAAAAAAGGACAAAGTAAAAAGTACACAGCAGAGAACAAAAGACAACTTCCAAGGAAGCAAAGAAAAGATGGACAACATTTAACACAATGTGTAGTATTTATCATACAGGATTTCTTGAAATGAAAATTTATTATGTATTTTGAATCCTCTCTTATGTTCTTCTGTGCACATGATATGCTTTTTTTCTTTTCTTATTTTGTACTTAAGTTTCAATATTTAAGTTTATGATATGTTTCCTTTTCTTTTCTCTATTCTGCATTTGAGTTCTGGTGTTTGAGTATAAAATTTAAAAAAAGAAAGAAAGAAATCAATACCTGACTTTGTCTCTCCAATCTATAATACAATTCCACACTCCAAATGTGTGGAATTCCTTCAACAAACATGAATCACAAGATAATGGGATCCTAAAGTTTGAACTGGGAGAATCCTTAGAGAACATCTAGTCCAACCTCCTTATATTACAGATGAGGAAACTGAGTCCCAAAGAAGTTGTGACTACCCAAGGTCACAGAATTTAGAATAATCAGAGCTGAGATTCAAAGTAATCTTTTCCCCAGTGTATCAAGTTGCTTCCCCAGCAAATTTAATAGTAACAATGAACCTAATGCACTAGGAAATTTAATAATAATAGTAAACATTTAGATTTGCAAAGTGCTCTCATTTATCCTCACCACAACACTGTGAGGACAGGTGCTTTTATTATACCCATTTTATAGATGAAGAAACTCGGGATGAGAAAAGTTAAGTAATTTGCCAGGGCCACACAGTTGGTAAAGTATCTGAGGTAGAATTTGAACTCAGGTCTTCCTGACTCCAAGTGTAGAGCTCTATCCACTGTTTTACCTAGTTAACTATATGTATATGTGTGTATGTATTTATGTATGTATATGCACATGTATACATATGTGTGAATGCTAAATGTATATGCATGTGTGCATGTATATACACACATATATACACACTGTGCCACCTATCATATGTCATAGATATATATTTGGAGAAGCTGGGAGAGAGAAGACTTTTCAAATAGGTGTACTGTTGGAGCCCTCCCATTTCCACACACATGTATGTATTGTATAGTTTCCAAGGACAAGAATCCAGGTTGGGACACAGTTCATACCTGTGCAACGTAAGGTGTTTTTTCTCCAAGTACCTTCTGCTGTGCAAAGTGAGGTAAGGTCTCCTTCAGTGCTCTCAAAGCCATCTATACAAGCATAGTGGACCACGCTTCCCAGGTTAGAGCTGTAGTTCCCCACAAGGATGGCATGCTGGATGACTGGTGGACTGCCACACTCTACCTCTACAACAGAAAATAATACACACATATTTGCATATTTAGATATAGATATGGACATATATATGCACACATATATAAACATATGTACATACATATGAAAAGCAAGAATGAATAAAAGAAAAAGAAAAGATGGCCCTCATTCTTTTTCTCTTTAAATTATTTTTGCTTCATTAATATTTCCCAACTACATGAAAAAAAAAATTTAACAATCACTTGTAAAACTTTTGAGTTCCAAATTCTTTCCTTTTTCCCATCCTTCCACCCTCCTTGAGAAGGCAAGCAATTTCATATCAATTATACATGTCAAGCAAAACATTTCCATATTACCCATGATGCAAATGAAAATACAAATAAAAATAATTAAAAAAATACAGAGAGTAAAAAATATATGCTTCAGTCTGCATTTGGAGTTCTCTCTCTGGAGTTGGATAGCATTTTTCACTATGGGTTCTTTGGAATTGTCTTGATCAGAGTACTGCTTTTACTTAGTACAATGTTCTGGTTCAGCTCACTTAACTTTACATCAGTCCATATGAGTCTTCCCAGGTTTTTTTGAAAGCATCCTGCTTGTTATTTCTTATAGCACAGTAATATTCCATCAGAATCATATATCATAATTTGTTTAGTCATTCCTCAATTGGTGGGTATTCTTTTAATTTCCAATTCTTTGCCACCACAAAAAGAGTTACTATAAATATTTTGGTACAAATAGGACTTCTTTCATTTTCTTTGATTTTCTGAGGATATAGACCTAAAGTGGTATTGCTGGGTCAAAAGGTATGGATAGATTTGTAGTCCTTGGGCCTAGTTCCAAACTGTTCTCCAGATGGTTGGACCAGTTCACAACTCTGTCAACAATGCATTAGTGTCCCAGTTTTTCCATATCCCCTCCAGCATCTGTAATTTTCCTTTTCTGTCGTGTTAGCCAATCTGACAGGTGTGAGAGTTGTTTTAATTTGCCTTTCTCAGGGCGGCTAGGTGGTGTAGTGAATAGAGCACCAGCCCTGGAGTCAGGAGGACCCAAGTTCAAATATGGCCTCAGACACTTAACACAAGAGCTAGTCATGTGACCTTGAGCAACTCACTTAATCCCAATTGCCTTACATTCCCCCTTCCATAAAGCAAAGATAACAATAATAATAATTTGCCTTTGATAAATAGTGAGTTGGAGCATTTTTTTCATGTGACCATTGATAGCTTTGATTTCTTCTGGAAACTGCCTGTTCATATCCTCTGACAATTTATCAAGTGGGGAATGGCTTTTATTTTTTTTAATTTGGCTCAGTTCCCTATATAGTTGAGAAATCTCATTCTTTTTTCCCCAAAACCTTCTTTCCTTGATACAGTTGAGGATACTACCAAACTCCTGTCGTCCTGATTCCAACTTCAAGATCATCCTTGACTCCTCAGTCTCACTAACCCCACAGAGTCAAATCTTCTCATATCTATCTTCATAGCATTTTTCCTACACATCTCCTTCTCTCTACTCCCATAGCCAACCTTGTATAGCCTCATCACCTCTTGCCTTGACTATTAAAAATCCTCCTATATACATAATATATGCATATTATGTATATATGCATATGTATGATAATATAACATATTATGTGTATATGTATATCTATACATATATGTATAGACATTTGTGTATTTAATGAGGGGTTGGCAAATGTCCAGATCCCTGTTGCGCACATATTTTATTATTCATTTATTTATTTACCTACATTACATATGTATGTAACAGGGTTTTGGCACATGCCCAGACTCCTGTTTCATATATATCTATATATGTAACAGGGGTTTGGTGCCTTCCCAGATCCCTGTTCTAGATATATACATAGAGACAAAGACAGAGACAGAGATCTAGCCCAATCCCCTCACTTTATAGATGAGAAAACTGAGACCTAGAGAGGTTGTACTCACATTTATACAGCTCACAAATAGCTCATACTTATATAGCACTTATAAAATTATAACACACTGATCATATACTACAGCAGAGTAGAAAGAGTCCTGGTCACAGAGTCAGAAGGCCCTGGGTTCACATATCAGTCACTATACCCTCCAAATCCTGGATTGCTGCCATCTGACCTGTTAAATGCACCCTGAGGACCATTGGGTCCTGCCATCCTCCCTGCTTCAGAACTTTGGGACGTGTCTACTTTTCCAACTGTACTGAAGCTGAGCCCATGTATAATGTTGTATATAACCTGTGGCATTCTGTCTCCATATCTTCCCAAAACAAAACTTCTTGAGAGAAAAGACTGTCTCACTTTTTTCTATTTGTATTACCAGAGCTTGGAACATAGAAAATGCTTAATAAGTATTTTTTCGTTCATTTATTGTAAATGCCAAGGTGTGCTTGGCCTCGCTCTTGAGATCAATATTTAATTTTCAGTCTGAGAATTTATATCCTGGAAATCAGCAAATATTATAAATCTGTACTTGATTTACTGTTTCGTTAACTATCTGGAATTAAGAAAGTGATGGAGAAAATGTTAATGCAGATTAAACTTTAAAATGTGTCATTCATATACATGTATGTATGTATATGTATACATATATATGTACACATACACACATACCAGTCATGTTGCTAAGTGTGAGGGATACAAAGAAAATTAAAAGACAGTCTCTGCTCCCAAGGACTTCACAGTCTAATAGAGGAGAAAACACGCAAACACCTATGTACAAATAAGATATTTACAAAATAAATTGGAAAATCATCAAGAAAGGGCTCTAGCATTAGGATTATCTGAAAAGACATTTTATAGAAAATGGGATTTGTACTTAGCATTCTGGCTTAATAGTAAATCATTCAATAAATGTGTGCTGAACAAATAGAATAGATATCAGGCCCATTATTTCCATAATTTCACTACTAATAAAGGCAGTCAGTTTCTCTGCAAGTTACAATCTTAGACAATTGCCTAAAGCACTGAGAGGTCAAGTGTTTTGGCCAGGGTCACAAAGGCAGTATATATCAGAGGCAGGGCTTAGCCTCAAGTCCTCCTAGCTTCAAGGCCAGATTTCATCTACTATGCTATGCTGGTTCTTTGAATGAATAAAGAATGAATGAAATTACAAAGTGAAATAGAACCATTATAAGTGAGTGATAAGTCTGGGCCGACAGAACAGACATATAGCTTTTGATAAAACTAATCAAGCAGATTATACATAGTATGAAATACACATATGTGTATGTGTTGTATATATGTGTGTATATCACTAATAATATGTTGACAATATATTGACTATTGATATATGCTATATATGTATATTCACATGTATATACACACACACACACACACACACACATATACACATTCCACCTTGTAATGCTGCACACAAAACCCACAGCTACCAAGCCCTGTACAGACACAAACAAATCATGTAGTTCGGGCAAAGAGCAAAGCAAATATGGAAAACTCAAAATAAAATAAACAAAGGTCACAGAAAAACCAGCTAGATTTATAGGCGTGGCTTCATACCATCCAGTTGGATCTATTCCAGGACTGGTACTCTATTATCCTTTGGCAATTGAGAGGCAGGCACAATGTAGGCTTGAGTAAGCTATAACACATTAGCAATGAAGAACTGAGCAAGAGAAGAGGCATAAAAACTGTTACCAAAGAAATATCTAACAGGAGAAGGGCATTATGAGCAGGCTATGTAGCTAGGTGGTATCCATGCAATGTCAAGAGAATTAGAAGGAAACCCTTCAAACACTGGCTAGATCCCCTATGAAGGATTTAAAGGAAAACATGAACAAAAGTTTTCCAGGATGAGAGACTACAGATGGGTCACAATTTGCATTTTTGGAGAAATTACCTACATCAATGAAATCACAAATAAAGTGAAGTTGTCAACATATAAAATAAATCATCAGGAGCTATTTTTTTAGTAGTAAATTAACTCCAAATTCTTACTGAATCTAGAACCTGCTTCACACAAATCAATACTGTAACATACATTTGTACTACCTTTCATTACCATCTAACACTTCCATGGGTATAAGTCTTTATCTCTCCAATTAAATTAAAAGTTTTTTGTGTCCCCTATGTTCTTTGCAAACCCCATAGCCACTAGTATAATGCTGGGTGTGGCACTGGTTTGTTATTAATATTGTTTAGACGTTTTCAGTCATGTTCAACTTTTCATGATCATTTGGGATTTTCTTGACAAAGATACTGGAGTGGTTTGCCATTTCCTTCTCCAGATCATTTTACAGATGAGGAAACTAAGACAGAGAGTGAAATGACTGGCCCAGGGTCACACAGCTAGTAAGTGTCTTGGGCGAGATTTGAATTCAGGAAGATTAATCTTCCTGACTCTGGAACCACTGAGCTTCATATCACTGGTACTTAATCATTATTCTTTTCTCTGACTCCTCTTGAGGGTCATGAGGTTAGGACTCGGGAGATCTAAGTTCTGATCCCTAACCTGCTTTTACATTGCTATGTCACCTCTGACAAGCCTCTTTGCCCCTCTGGGCATCAATTCCTTCATCTATAAAGAAGGGGATTATACTAAAGGATATATCAGGTCTTTTGTATGAGCAGTAGCTATTACTATTATCTAATCTTTTTCGGAGTTCAAATGGAAACCTTCCCTGGGATAAATTATTATCATATTATTATTCTCTTCTATTTAATGTTCTGTGTTATGTGGCACGGGTAGATAAAATAATTCCTATTTTTAAAACTTGAGTCAAAGTATTAAGAACCTAATCTATCTAAGTTCACCTTTTGTAGGTTCAATAAAAGCATCTTTTGGACAACTTCAGTAGCAGATAGGATGATGGAGATAATACGCACTTCATACTGTTTCCTCATGGATTTCACTTCTCCTGCCAAGTCTGTGTATTATGAAAGATTTCCATTTCAAGTAGTTTGGAGATTATCAGTATTTGATAAGGTAACATCTATTAAAAAACATTGTTCTTCAGCATTCATGGATCATTATCATTTCTGAGTGGTAGTGTGTATCAGTTAGTTCCATTAGTGATAAAGCTACAGTTCTATTTGTTGAAGTCTCAAGCATATTTTGAGGTATATATTAGTAGTATGAGAATTTTCCATCTATTAATTTATGAAAAATATAAGCTACTGATGTATAATTTCAGCCACCAGGTCACAGCTTGCTAGATATCTGGTAGGAGATAAATTTGTGCAATATGTAATGATGCGCTACACAGGTTCTATTATTTCCTCCCATAATCCCCTTTGCTTAATGCTTGGGTTCTTTAAAGCTAAACTTATTCTAATTTCTGGTGGCAATGACCTGATCTTGGATTGCCATCATATTATTAATGTTGTGGGGGGAAAATATAATTTTTATCAAAGTTCTTTTATGTGAAGTGATAGAATACTCGATATATGAGTGCTATAAGAAATGGTAAAGGGAATGGTTTCAGAGGCCTGTGAAGACTTGTATGAACTAATTCAGAATGAAGTCAGCAGAACCTAGAGTAGAACTGATTAAATAATAACAATATTGCAAAGCCAAACAATTCTGACTTAGGAACTCTGACCAATGCAATGACCAACCATTATTCCAGAGGATTCACAACAAAACATGCTACCTACCTCCTGACAGAGTTGACTAACTCAGATTACAGATTAAAGTACATGTGTATATGTGAATAATATATATGCACATATATATACATATATAATACCTGTATATGTATATATGTATGTGTGTGTATTTGGACATGACCAACGCAGGAATCTATTCTGCTTTATTATACATGTTTATAATATGGGTTCACAAATCTGAACAGCATAGTAAAGAGAAGAGACAAAATCTTGCTGACAAAGATCCACACAGTCAAAGCTATGGTTTTTCCAGTAGCAATATGTGGCTGTGAGAGTTGGAAAGCTGAGAGCCACAGAATCAAATGCTTTCAAATTGTGGTGCTGGTGAAGACTTTCAAGAGTCTCTTGGACAGCAATGAGGTCAAATCAGTCAATACTTAAAAAAATCAATTCAGACTATTCACTAGAAGGTCAAATACTGAATATGAAACTTAAATACTTTGGCCACATAATGAGAAGACAGGACTCACTGGAAAAGACTGTAATGTTGGGAAAGATTGAAGGCAAAAGGAAAAGTGAATGACAGAGGATGAGATGGATAGATAGATGGAAACAACAAATGTGAACTTGGACAGACTTTGAGAGATAGTGAAGGAAAGAAGGGCCTGGCATACTATGGTCCATGGTGTCACGAAAAGTCACACATGACTAAATAACTGAACAACAACAATAAAAATATGGGGTTTGTTTTTCTTTCTCAATTGGTGGGAAGAAGGTGGGAAGGAAGGAAGGTGGATTTTTGTTGACTGAAATAAATTTTAATTTAGAAAAAGAAAGATCATTGTTCTCATCTTGATCATTTAAATTCAAATAGAGTCATAGGCCAAGTCATTATCCTGCTACTATTCTTTTATATATAATTTTCTGCCATCTATTGCACATGCAGGTAACTGAAATAACTGCTTTTTGTAACTGAATAAAAATACTGAGATGCAAGTTCATTTTCTCTGGGTTAACTAAAAGCATGTAATAATTTTTATTGCTACTATTACTATTCTGGACTTGTGATCCATAGAGATTCTACTACAATATCTGTTCCTGATTTGTTGGGGGAATGAAGTCATTACATAGCCACTAGACAGAGGTTTTGAAAAATAGTGAAAAAATAGTGAATAGTGAATAGTATTCCCTGAAAATGGAGGAAGGGCAAATGTCATTCTCATTTTTGAAGGAAAAAAATATATCCC
Organism: Petaurus breviceps papuanus; assembly: GCF_028583685.1. NCBI lineage: Eukaryota > Metazoa > Chordata > Mammalia > Diprotodontia > Petauridae > Petaurus > Petaurus breviceps. The sequence goes on from NW_027185764.1 coordinate 69,026,343, forward strand.
TAGCAATTACAAGAAGAACAGCTTAACATCATACTACAGGAGAAATTTTTTTTTGGGGGGGGGGGAGCAGACCTGTGGATTCAGCCATTTTGAGAACTCCTAGAATAGAAACTTCTTTCAGCAGTGAAAATGAACAATTCTCTCATAATTTATGTCTTAGAGAGTTGCCTCAGGGGGTTGAGAAGTTAAATGACTTGCCCATGGTTACATAGTCAGTAGCTTCCATAAGAAACTGGACTGAACCCAGGTATGTCTTCCTGACTCCACAATCAGCCCTCTAGCCACTATGTCATGCTGTGTCTCATCAACCTCATCATTATTTGCTCCTAATTTTATTTGAGAGAAACTTAAACTGAAAAGTTATTATTTTCTAACCTCTTCCATCTTACTGAATTTCTTGGGTTTGGCTATACGTAGATAAACCTTTATATTAGAATCACTTTTGCATTTAATTATATCTAGTATGAAAACTGAATTTTTTTTCTTCATCTAGTATTTCAATGGTTGGCAATAAGAATAAAAGCGATTTTATTGCAATTATCATGAGAAAAAAAAGGGGAAAGGTGGTAATTTGCCAGAAAGCACATCCTCCAGAGTAATTTATTAACCACGGCAACAGTGCTAATGAGGTTATTAATACAAAAAAAGTCCACTTCCCCTTAAGGCAACAGAAAGGGAAAGAAATTACTTTTTGACTTTTTGCAAATTATTCTAAAGTCTTGCATGAATTTTGCTCAGTTTAATGACTGTTGATTAACTATATGGTTCCTTCAGATCATATTCATAGGAAAGGCTCAATTAGAGAAAGAAGAAAAATTTCCATTTCACACAGCACCATTCATTGTTAACATACATATATAGAAATAGAAACAGCCCAGATCACAGCATTTCAGATGCCAAGATGGGGGTGATGGAGTCAGGACTGGGGGAGGAGCAGGGCTTAGAACAACTAAAATGAGGAAATCATCATCTCTCTTAATAATCTTATTTGTAGTAGATTTTCTGTTCCATATGGTGCAAAGTTTGTTTATATGTCTCACACCGCAAAGGAAAAATGGGCAAAAGAATTTTCTAAAATAATAAAAAGATATATTAGGCAAAATGAAAATAAAAATGTTTAATCATGCAGCATGGTATAGTCTAGAAAGTACTATATTGGGAGGAGAAAATATAAGATCTGCTCCTAGATTCACTACTAGCTGTAATGGCTCTCTGGACCTGTTTTTCCACACAATTTCTCAACTATAAAACAAAAAGATTTGTGTCAGCCCTCTATTATTAATGGAGGGAAAAAGAAAAATAAAAAAAAATCTTCCTATTCTCTTCTTAAACTCTATTTTCCTTCTCTTTTTCTCCTATCACCCTTTCAAGCCACTTTCAAAGTTCATCCCACCTACCCAGAGCACTGATCATGTGTTTTTTCCTTTAAAGAAAAATACATTTCAATTGTTATGATGATTTTACATATATATAAAAATCTTTTAATTTAACCCTGAAAATATCTTTACTTATACAAAACAAAAAGTTTTGTCTTGACAGTAAGCAACTCAAGAAGTGCCATTATAACAAAGCTAAGGATACAGGTCTGTGTCTTATTACTCCTAAGAGCTAAGTCATGAAAGCACTAAATAATAAATATACCAATTATGAAAAAATACAGAGACAGCATTTTGGGTGGGAATCAGGGTCCAATAGTTAGTTCAGCATAAGCCTACCAAGAGCAAGACATAGAGGATACTCCCTTGAGAGATAGCCCAAAGTCACAAAAATCAGGATTACATCAAGAAAGAGGGGAAATATGTCCCCTTAAAAATAATGCTAAACAAGAAATCTTGAAAATATCTAAATATGTCTGGAGCTTTAAAAGATCATAATGCCTCTAGAACAGTGTCCATATGTGATTTTCCCATATTTTCCAGTTCCCATTTACTTTATAATTAGTTATTGGTACTCCATTAATTTTTGCTGCTGTTATATGAAGTAATTTGCTGTGAATTGGTCTAAACCCTTATAGCCTAATAACTACTACAACTTATGGAATAGCTTGCTATTCAACAGTAGGAGGGAACAACGACCAGTTCATTTTCCTCTTCTCCCTAACATAGCTTTAAAAGCATTTTTGGTCGTTCTTAGCATTTCTTACAAGCCTCAGCTCTTCTCTTTAGCAAACTGCTGATCTTTTTAGGATCATACTATGCAGTCTCAGTTTTCTCTGCTACTATGTTACTACATTCTGTGTATTTGTGTATACAAACACATATATGTTATATATGTGTGCATATGTGTATGTGTATATTATATATATATATAATACACACATATTTTTTTAAGACGCAGCTGGTGATTCAGTGGATAGAGCACTGGGCCTAGAATCAGGTAGATTTATCTTCCTGAGTTCAAATTTAGCCTCAGATATTCACTACTGTGTGACCCTGGGTGAGTCACTTAATCCTGCTTGCCTCAGTTTCCTTATCTGTAAAATGAGATGGAGAAGGAAATGGCAGTAGTTACTCCAGTATCTTTGTCAAGAAAACCTCAAATGGGGTCACAAAGGGTTGAACACAACTGAAATGACTGAACAAGTAAAATATAAAAATATATAAGTTGGTTGATGCATTCTCCATAGAGGCACATCAGTTCACTTAGACATGTAATATCTGTGTAGCATGCCTAGCATGGACCACCACAAGGGTTAAGCATTAAACAAAGGGGACTATGGGAGGAAATAATAGAACCTGTGTAGCGCATCATTACATATTGCACAAATTTATCTCCTACCAGATATCTAGCAAGCTGTGACCTGGTGGCTGAAATTATACATAGGGTACAGGCCACCATTCTCTCTGGACTGCCTCACTCACCCCCCCACATCTGCCCTAATACAAGGGGGTCCAATTTCCCAGAGGTCCATGACCAAAACCCTCTCAGGATCCTAGGGATAATACTGCTGTGAGGGAATATACTTGCCCTATTCATGATTATGGCTCTTGAGCCCCCCACCAATGAGAATCAATCACTCATAGTGAGGACACCAGGACTTTATGTTATTGGTCCATTCTGGAACATCCACACCACTCAAAGTTGCTCTTCTACACCAGGGTCTACAAACAATGCCCAAGAGACAAATCCAATTATCCCACTGGGAGCCCAAAAAGAGGAAGTGAGTTGGTCATGGTCTTCTGACATCTGTTTGATCTAGTTTTCAATTCCTTTCCCCCTCTACTCTTAAATGGATGGAGCAGAGAAAAAGCACAGAGAAGAGCATGGAAAAAAAAGTTAGGCTAAGTTCATCAGGCTGATGCTCTCCATTGTGATGTGTGAGCAAAGCCCTGTCTCCAGGGCAGCAGCACATTGACAGTGCCAAATGGTCTCTCCTGGTTTTCCCATAGGCCCTTTGTACATGACCCTGGGACTTTTAAATAGTGCCTTTCCCTATACCGCTGCTAGAAATCAAGTCTAAGAAAGTGGAAGAGGAAGTCCTCCAAGTCCTCTGATCTTCCCTCAAAGATTAGTAAAAGCCCTTCACTAGACATAAGCAACAGTCACACTTCTAGTTAAGTTTTACTAACTTTCTCTTATTTATTTAATTTTTGCCCTCCCCCATTGAAAAGCAAGCACTTAATAGATGCATATTTTCTTCCTTCCAACACAAAAATTGCCTAAAATACAAATCATGTATGAATGCCAATTGAGCATTCTACCAATGAGTATAGCAAAACCTAGACTTGAATCCTGGGTAACATTTGAACAGTTATTAATCAATATATCAAATATCCCACTAAAGAAAAAGCCCTTTATGGGAGGGTGTAATGGTAATGGTAATTTGAAGATCTTCCCTCCTTTGAAAATAAACTCTGCCTCCTAATAGGTTGGTCACATGGAGCCTGTGGTGGGAGGAGTTTGCTACAGGGTGGAGCAGAGCCCACAAGAAGCTGGGAGTCAGAGCCAGAGAGACTGAGGGAGAGAAAGGATGCTCAAACAAGGAGATAAATAGGTTTGTGAGTAAAAGGTTTTTTGTCACCTGCTGGGACAGCTCAGCTTGTGTTGGTTTGTGGGAAGGCTAAAGGATGGTGTGGTTCTCTGCTATGTTGTGGTACATTAACTTCTATGTTGCTATGATGGATTCAGTTTCCTGGTGTCTGCATGAATGTTTTGCTTCTGTCTTTTATATGGAAAGTGTGCTATATTTTGTGATCAAGCACCATGTGGAAATATTTATAGTCACAGTTGGTGCTGTAAATATTGCACTGGCACTACAGAAGGCTAGACAGATATTTTGTATTCATGTTCACCTCAGCCCTATGCTCTCTGAGCAGCCCAAAAGGTCTAGATTTCCTGGTCAGCCAGTACATGGCTTTCTTCAGTACTTAGCTATAAGATGATCCCCACAACAGTCATCCTCCTCAAAGTATGATGTTGAGGAAGTCACCTCCCTCTGGGCAGCTGGCACTTGGCTCAGGAACCTGGAACCCACCAGGTTAGTGTCTGCGGTTAGCAATGTCCATTTCTGATCCATAACTGGCCAATGAATTCAAGTAATGAAGCAGAAACACTCAAGGGTCTGTCCTAACTCCACCTAGGAAAGCAAACTGACTACCACTGCCATCTTCTTCTCAAGTAAATTGCCATTGCCTGGGGAGATGTGGAGGTGAGAGGAGTAAGGGAAGAAATTCCCTCCTCTTTTTCAAGAAGTCCAAGGATTGAGGAAAAAGATAGCCAAAGTACCCAGAGAGATGGTGTAATGGTAATGGGAATTTGAAAATCTTTCCTGCCCCTTAATAGCCCAAATGTAATCACATGGAACCTGTGGAGGGAGGAGTTTGCTGAATGGGTAGAGAAAGGACACCGGGAAGCAGATAGCTAGGCTTGTGAGTATTTGTTTATGGGAAGCCTTTGGAATGGTGTTGCTCTCTGCAGTGTTATTGTGTATAGATTTCTTTGTTGCTATGATGAATTCAGTTTTTTGGTGTTGGGATTCAGCTTTCTGGTGTCTGAATAAATGTCTTGCTTCTATCTTCTATATTGAAGAATCTGTTATATTTTGCAATTCAGAACTATGCCAGCTTATTCATAGTTGCTGTTGGTGCTGTAAATATTGCATTAGCAGTACAGATGGTCCAAAATAGGTGGGGTCATTTCTCCCCGATCTTCTCACAGACCATAAAGAGGGCAGTTCCTCTTGACTCTCATCTTTGTCACAATCTTTCCAATCACAAGGAACAATCAGGAGTTTCTATGTCATTCAAACAAAGCACACATCCCTCCATACAGAGATAGGGAGCATATCCAACTCCATGGCAAAGGTCCATACACTGTAATTTTATCATGTGGATTGGAGGACTCAATTAGGAGTCCCCCAATCAATCCTTTGCTAAATATTCTCTACATTTCAACCAAATTATGTTACCAGTCATTCCCCAATCTTATAGTTCAGAATCTTCTCTCTACATATTCCCAGGGATCCTTCCCAATGCCTGGGACACAATTTCTCTTCAACTCCATTTTTTTAAGGAAGAGAATGATTTCAAGGCCGAGTTCAAAGACCAATTCTTCCAGGAAGTCTTCCTTGACTTCCCTCAAGTGAAAGTGATCCCTTCTTCTTTCAGTTTTCTTCTAGTATAGCTTCTTTATCTGTAGAATGGGAATGATAACATCTACCTCATAGGTTTGTTTTAGGGATACAAAGATATAACATATATAATGTGTTTTGAAATTCTCAAAGTATAATTTTTTGCTCTGATTTATATTATAATACCCTAAATATTTGTACATACACCATATCCCAGTCCTGCGTCCAGCTGCAAGCTCCTTGAAGGTGGGACTGTGTGGTTTTCTATAGCCCCAGCTCCTAAGGAAGTGATTGTCACATAATAGGTATATAAGAAATGGTTGGTGAGCAGAACTGAATTGAGGTCTCCACAAGTCTGATCTAAGTCTGGGCTTTGGATTTACCCTTTGTCAGGACTTCATTCCCCACATGACTACTGATGTCTCAACAGAAGCCTAAACTGGATCCAAAGTCCATAAGTTGCCATCTCCAGCAGGCATCCTTCCCCAAAAGGAATCCAAGAGAGACTCTGGCTTTCTAGGCTGGGAACTCAGCCACACCCATGCTATTTCAATGAATTTTCAAATGGACATAATCAGGGAATGACCTTCAAGGGGGTAAATGTTGCTGTGCATTTCCCTTCTTATGATAATGGAGACTCCAGGACTTCATCTCCAGCCCTTGAAAGGAGCTTGCAGACTGGGTCAGATGGAGGACACCATATGTGCCACAGCTGGCAAACACACTGAATCCCCAAGTGGCAGAGTGCTTCCGAGAAAGCAGGCAACGCCCTTCGCACAGCCCACAGAAGGGTTTATTGTTGGATACAGAAGCTCCTGTCTGAAACATCTGTTCTGCCTGAGATCACTATATTATTAAAGTGTCATCCTCAGCAGTCACTAGGACGAGGTTACACACCAGTGGTTTCATTTGGAACACCCAGTTTGTAGGGCTTTATAGCATGATGCTAAAAATACATCCCTGGTTGGCAGACAGCACAGAAATTAGAACCCCTAATGAGGTCTGAAGGAAAGATGGAGTAGATAGACAGGAAAGTTTGGTGGGATGTGGAAAATGTGCTCAGAAAGTAGAATTGGTCACTAAAGTAGAAAATAAATGGTTAAAACATATCAATAATTCTGTGCTTCAAGCATATAAAATTGTTAGCTCTACACTAGATTAAATTGAGAAGCCTTTATTCTATCAAGGAATCTATCATTCTATCATGGAAAATGAATGGATGGTTGGTAGAACTGTGAAATGATCCAAGTATTTTGGACAGCAATTGTGCTCAAAGAGTTAAAAAGCTGTGTACCCTTTGACCCAGCAATACCACTATTAGGTCTGTTTTCCAAGGTGATCAGGGAAAAAGGAAAAGAATTTATATGTTCTAAAATATTTATAGCAGCTCTCTTTGCGATGGCAAAGAACTGGAAATTGAGGGGATGCCCCATCAATTGGAAAATGGCTAAATAAGTTGAGGTATATGATTGTGATGGAATACTACTGTGCTGTAAGAAATGATAAGCTTGTTGATTTTACAAAAATATGGAAAGACTTGCATGAAGTAATGAAGAGTGAAGTGAGCAGAACCAAGAGAACATGTATACCATAATAGCAATATTGTTCAAAGAATAACTGTGAACAACCAAGTTATTCTGAGTATTATAAATCCTCAAGTCAATTATAAAGGATCCATGTAGAGAGATGCTATCTTCCTCGAGAAAATGAACTGATGAAGAGAAGTATGCATAGTATGGTTTTACATATATTTATAAACCTCAATCAAATAGTGGCCTTCTCTGGTACATGGTGAGGAGGAAGAAAGGGATACATTTCAGAACTTAAAATGTAACAAAAATAATTTAAGTTTTTTAAAAAGTAAAGAAAACAAATGAAACTTGCTAAGCACTGAGCAAGGCATTAGAGATACAAATATAAACCTGAGATAGATAGGCCATGCCCTCCAGGGTTTAGATTCTAACAGGTAGATACAACACATATAGGAAAGTAGGAGCCACAGAAAGTAATCTGGGGGTCACAGTAACTGTAAATGGAGCCAAAGGGCTGCTAGTTGTCACACCCCTCCCAGTGGCAATGATAGATTCAATGACTATTTTCAAAAGAGAAATAAAAAGGTGGAAAGGGTATAGAGGTATGGGGAGGGAAAATGGATGTGCTTGGTAAAAGGACAGGATGCCAGCAGTAGGTAGGCTCTGGTTTCCTAGAGGATGGGATAAAATAGCAAGAGTACTACATTTGGAGTGAAGAGACCTGGATTCTAGACCTGAATCACCTATTAACTACCTATCCAGATCCTAGATTCCTAGGTTATTAGAGTTAGAAGAAACCCTTAGAGATAGATAATTTATTCCAAACCTCTTACTTCAGAGCTGAGGAAACTGAGACCCAGAGAGCAGAAGGAATGAAGTTAAGGCACATGGCTAGTTAAGTGATCCAAGGTCCAGCTACACCACTCTCTGGGCTTCAACATTTTCTATGAAATGAACAAAGCCTAAATGATCTTAGATGTTCCAATTCTGACATCTTACATTAGAAGTCAAATGATTATCCTAATTAACAAAGTAATCTATTTTCCTTTCTTACACAGAAATATATACAAATGTTAGAGATTTGTTTTGTGGAGGGGGGGGAGTTTATCTCCAGGATTGTCATTTCCATTTAAATACTATATTTTAAGCAATAGAGGCAAAAGAAAATATGAACTGAAATGCATTCTCATTATTTTAAACCCATCGAAATTATGCATCCTCGGAAATCTAAACTTTGAGTGGGATTAATACTTCAATGATGGCAGATGTGATAGTTTTCAATTACAAGGAGAACGAGTTCATTTCTCATGGATGAATTTGCTCTAAAATGCCTTCAAGCAAAATCAAGCTGGAAAAACCTGATTGTTTTTCAGGTCACAAGACTCCTTCTCCTTAATGGAAGCTTGGGGAACAAATCATCTGAGTAGTTTATCAACCCAAGACTAGGTCCAGTTGTGATAAGAGGAGAAGAGCAGTAAAGGAAGCTCCCTAAAATCAAACGCATACTCAGGGAGGGAAGGAAAGGAAATAAACATTTATTCAGCACCTACTATGTACCAGGCACTATGCTAAGAATTTTATAAATATTATCACTTGATTTAAACAACAATCCTGGGAAGTATTTCCTTTTATTATCCCTATCTTACTGTTGAGGAAACTAAGGTTGATAAAGATAAAGTGACTTGCTGAGGGTCATGCAGCTACTAAGTGTCTGGGGTCAAATTTGAACTCAGGTCTTCCTGACTCCAGACCCAACACTCTACATCCACTGTACATCCACAGTCTCTTGGTTCAGGGGAGGTAGGAACATCTCCTCAAAACAACTTAATTTGGATCAATGTAGTAATAGTGTACAGAATGCTGGGCTTAGAGTCAATGACTGTGTTTGCATCCTGCCTCACATGATTACCAGCTGTGTGACCCTCAACAAGTCACTTAATTTCTGGGCCTCAGTTTCTTAAAATGGTCTCTAAGATCCCTACAAGCTCTAAATCTATGCTCCTATGAAGGAAGTCATTATGATCTATGATTCTATGCTTGTGTTGTGGGTAGGAATGTCATGGGAATTTGAGGCAAGGCATCATTCCTGTTCTTCAGTGTCTTTGGAATTAGAGGATGGGAGACCTCAGTTCAAATCCTCCCTCTGATATTTATCATCTTATGACCCTGGACAAGTCACAATCTCCATAGGCCTTAATTTTCTCATCTGTAAAATGAGGGGTTGGACCACATGGCCCCTGAAGATCTAAGATCTTATGTTCTAATAAATGAGTAACATATTTTTCCTGTGCTTTTTTTTATTCTTCTGATTCTTCCTCTTTGAATGTAGGAGGTGTCAGAGAAGTAGCTACAGAAACCAGCCCTGGGCTCTATAGATCCATAATAGTCATATTGTCAGGTATGTTCCCATTACTTTCAAAATGCATCTCTCCCCAAATGACTATAGCCTGACTGTGATCCACAACTACTTTTCAAGCTGGGTCATGCTGAACCAAATTTTAGCATCTATTCTTCTATTTCTAATAGAATTTTATTCTTCTCCTACTCAGGAATTTTGATGGCTACTTGTTTGTTTGTTTTTTACTTTTTTTTCTTGTACTTATGATGAATGAGTCTCCACTAACACAAGCTAATTTTTCACCCTCCCACACACCCCAAAACACATTCCCTGACTTTTGGCAGCCAATTAGTCATCTACTATTTACTATGTGCCTACTAAGTGCCAGGAACTATTCTAATTGCTGGAGATACAAAGACAGACAAAAGACAGTCTGCTCTCGCAGAATTTGGCACATAAGTGCTTAATAAACACTTTTTTATTCATTCATTCATTTAACAGCAAAAAGTACTTGGATTCTTCCAGGAGTGAGATGAGATAAAACATGTACTCAGGTGAGAAAAAAAAAACATCCTGGTGTAGTGGAGTCAGAAGATCTGAGTTCAAAATCCTGTCTAGAATTTCCAAGGTTCCTCCTACACTAAATCTATACTACAATAAGTATAGCACAAAGATATAGCAGGGGGTTGGCAATCTGGGTGGTCTTCATGAAGAAGTTGGAACATTGTCTATATTGTTATTCAGTTGTTTCAGTCATGTCCTATTCTTTTTTTTTTAACGTCCTATTCTTTAATCTTATTTAATATTTTATTTTTCCCAATTACATGTAAAAACAATTTTAACATTCCTTTTTTAAATTTTGAGTTCCAAATTCTCTCCTTTCCTCCCCTCATCCCATTGAGAAGGCAAGGAGTGGTCACGTAAAACACATTTTCATGTAAGTCATTCTGTGAAAGAAAACACTGACAAAAAAAAACAAGAAAAATAAAGAAAAAGTGTCTTTGATCTGCATTCAGGTTCTACCAGTTCTTTCTCTGGAGATGGACAGCACCTTTCATCTTAAGTCCCAAAGAATGGTCTTGGATTATTGTATTGCTGAGAATAGCTAAGTTATTCATACTAGATCATCATAAAATATTGCTGTTACTGTGTATACTCTTCTCCTGGTTCTGCTCATTTCACTTTGCATTAGTTCATGGAAGTCTTTCCAGGTTTTTCTGGAGGCATCCTACTCATCATTTCTTAAAGCACAATAGTATTCCATAACAATTGTATACAACTTATTCGGCCATTCTCCAACTGATGGACATCCCCTCAATTTCCAATTCTTTGCTACCACTAAAAGAGCTATTATGAATATTTTTTTACACATAGGTCCTTTCCATTTTTGGTTTGTTTGTTTTTGCTTTTTGTCTCTTTTTGGATATAGACCTAGTAATGATATTGCTTGGACAAAAGGTATGCATGGTTTTATAGCCCAATATAGTTCCAAACTGCTCTCCATAATGGTTGAATCAGTATACAACTTTGCCAATTGTACATCAGTGTTTTAATTTTCCCACATTCCCTCCAACATTTGTCATTTTCTTTTCCTGTTGTATTAGCTAATGTGACATTACTCTCATCAATAGTGATTTAGAGCATTTTTTCACATGACTATAGATAGCTTTGATTACTTTGTCTTAAAACTGCTTGTTCGTATCCTTTGACCATTTATCAATTGAAGAATGTCTCTTATTTCTGTAAATTTGACTCCGTTTTCTGTGCTTGTGAAATGAAATCTTTATCAGAGAAACTCAATGGAAAACTTTTTTCACAGTAATGATTACCAACTATGTATTTCCCTCCATTCTATTTTCCCCTTTTATCCTATCATCTCTCTCTCTCCTTTTATCCTGTCTATTATTAAAAGTGTTTTGCTTCTGACTTTTACTTCCTCCAAACTTCCCTCCCTTCGATCAGCTCTCCTATCCCCATTCTCTTATCCCTTTCCCTTCTTACTTTCCTGTGTGGTAAGATATATCTGCAGCCAATTGAGTGTATATATTATTCCCTCTTTGAGCCACTTCCTATGAGAATAAGGTTCATGTGCTCCCCTCCCTACTTCCCTCATTTCTCCCTCCACTGTAAAATCTCTTTGAGGGCTCTTTTATGTGAGATAATTTATTCCATTCTACCTCTCCCTTTCCCCTTCTCCCAATGCATTCTTCTTTCTCATCCTTTAATTTTTTTAGATAATCATACCATCATGTTAAATTCACAATTCTGCTTTCTATGTATACTCCTTCTAACTGCTCTAATAATGAGGAAGGTTTTAGGAATTATAAATATCATTTTCCCGTGTAGGAATATAAACAGTTTAATCTTATCAAATCGCTTAAGATGTCTCTTTTCTGTTTACCTTTTTATGCTTCTCATGAATCTTATATTTGAAAATCAAATTTTCTATTCAGCTCTAGTCTTTTCATCAAGAATGTTTGAAAATGCTGTATTTCACTAACTATTTATTTTTTCCCCTGAAGAATTATACTCAGCTCTGCTGGGTAAAAGATTCTTGGTTGTAACCCTAGCCCTCTGAAATATCACATTCCAAGCCCTCTGATCCTTTAATGTAGAAGCTGCTAGATCTTATGTTATCCTGACTGTGGCTGCATGATATTTGAATTGTTTCTTTTCAGCTGTATTTTCTCCTTGATCTGTGAGAGGTCTGGAATTTGACTATAATATTCCTGGAAGTTTTCATTTTTGTGGTCTCTTTCAAGAAGTAATCAGTGGATTGTATCAATTTCTATTTTACCCTCTGGTTCTAGAATATCAGGGAAGTTTTCTTAAATAATTTCTTGAAATTTGATGTCTAGACTCTTTTTTTCATAGTAACTTTCAAATAGTACAAGAATTCTTAAAGTATTTCCCTGGATCCATTTTCCAGGTCAGTTGTTTTTCTAATAAGATATTTCACATTTTTTTTCATTCTTCTGGTTTTGTTTTATTGTTTCTTGATGTCTCATAAAGTCATTAGCTCCCACTTGCCCAATTCTAACTTTTAAGAAATTATTTTCTTCAGGGAGCCTTTATACCTCCTTTTCCATTTGGCCAATTCTTCTTTTTAAGGAGTTCTTCTCTTCAGTGAATTTTTGTATATCTTTTTCCATTTGACCAATTCAGCTTTTCAAGGCATTCTTTTCTTCACTGGATTTTTGTGCCTCTTTTACCATTTGGTCTAGTCTGTTTTTAAGGTATTATTTCCTTCGGTATTTTTTGTGCCTCCTTTCCCAAGCTGTTGACTCTTTTTTCATAATTGTCTTGCATGATTCATTTTTCTTCCTAATTTTTCCTCTACCTCTCTTACTTGATTTTCAAAATCCTTTTTGAGCTCTTCCACAGCCTGAAACCAATTCATATTTTTCTTTGAGGCTTTGGATGCAGGAATTTTGACTTTATTTTTTTCTGAGCATGTGTTTTGATTATCCTTGTCACCACAGTAATTTTCTATCATCAGAATTTTTTGTTGTTGCTTGCTCGTTTTTCAACTATTTATTGACCTTTAATTCTATGCTAAAGTAGGGCTCTGCTTCCAATGGGAGGAGAGGGGGTGAATGTCCCAGGCTCCAGGTTTTTTTATGCAGCTGTTTTCAGAGGTAATTCTAGGGACCTTTAAATTTTTGGCTCTTCCAAGGTGGAAAGAGAATGTTTACTACTCTCCTGCACTGTGCACTGGTTTGTGAGCAACCAAAAGTACTCTTTTCAACCCTGGAACTATGACCAGGGTCTCTGTACCCTTACGGTCACATGCTCTGCTGTGCTAGTGTTCCTCCTTGCCCTGGGTCTAAGACCCCATATTGCCACCCAGATCCAAGTACAGGCAATGCAACAGAGTCCTGCTCCTGATGCCAGTAAAGGGACCATATGTGCGTAGAGAAGTGGAAATTGCCACAGCTGCCATTTGATTCAGGCACCCCAAGGTCTGCTCCTGGGGTTCAGTCTGCACTGGTGTGGCCTGTTCTGGACTGTGCTCCTCTCTCACCAGGTGTAACAGACATTTCCTGCTGACCTTTTAAGTTGTCTTGGGCTAGAAAATTATTTCATTCTGTGTCTTTGTGGGTTCTGTTCCTCTAGAATTTATTTAGAGTCATTATTTAAAAGTCTATTTTGAGGGGTTTGGGGAAGAGCTCAGGTGAGTCCCTGACTTTACTATGCCATCTTGGTTCTGCCTCAGTCATATCCTATTCTTCATGAATCCATTTGGGGTTTTCTTGGCAAAGAATAATGGAATGGTTTGCCATCTCCTTCTCCAGTTCATTTTACAGATAGGAAACTGAGAAGTGAAGTGACTTGGTCAAGTCACACAGCTAGTAAGTGTCTGAAGTCAGATTTGAATTCATGAAGATGAATTTTCCTGACTTCAGGTCTGGCACTCTATGTACTACACCACCTTATTGGCACTTCAGTGGAAGCTTAATTAAGCCTAAAAAGAAGAAAAGATGAAGAGGTGGGGATGATGAGAGACTTCCCTCTAGGCATAAGGAATAGTTTGCCCAAATGTATAGAAATGGGAGATGGATCACAGGGTATAGGGAACAATTGGCAGTCTGGTTTATCTAGAACATAAGAGTTTGCAAAGTGGCTAGAAAGGAAGGTGGGAGCCAGTGATGGAATGCCTTAATGCTACACTAAGGAGTATTTGCATGTCTGCTTAGGTGTACATCCTTTCTCCTCGACTAGATAATAAGCTCTTTACGAGCAGAAGGTAAATTTTATATTTCTTTGTATTTCGCACAGTACTTATACATAGGATGATCCAACATTTCCATTGCTCAGGTGTCATTGGTGGAGGTATTCTCTCCACCAATACAGTTCACAATTCATGTTGACTCATCCTGAAAGATTTTTGTTGACATCTTTCTTTAAGTCCTCCATTCAACCTCCATTCATCCATTCAACCAACATCCATTTTTCAAATGTCTTGCTGGTGCCTGACACTCTCCTAAGCAATACAGATACAAAGACAGCAATAAATAGTCCCAGCCTTTAAGGAGCTTACATTCTACTGGAATGATTGGGATTCCTTGCGGACCTTCTAGATTCTTTTGAAGACAAACAAGATACACACAAATAAGTAAATGAAAAATATTTTTAAGCATCATTTCCCAAGCTTAAACATTTGCTCAGATACCCATCCAACACACCAAAGGCCTTCCCCTGGTTCTTAAAACCAGTGTGACCATGTGGCTGCCTATCCCTTGTCCCAAACTTTCATCATATAACAGGTCTATCTCCTTTTCTTCTTTCCTTCCTTCCTTCCTTCCTTCCTTCCTTCCTTCCTTCCTTCTTTCCTTCCTTCCTTTTTTAGTTTTTAGTTTTCAACGTACACTTTTATAAAATTCTGAATTCTAAATTTTTTCCTCTCTCTTCCTTTCCCCCTCTCCAGTATTCAAAAAAAAAGGAAGATGCCTAAAGGTAAAAAAAAAAAAGAAAAAAAAAAATAAGTACGGCGGTTTATTCTATGTGAAACCCAGGGCAAAACAGGTTTTTTTTTTTTTTTTTTTTTTAGCAATCAGGGTTAAGTAACTTGCTCGAGGTTACACAGCCAGTTATTTTTGTGTGGGTGCTGAGTATCTGAGGCTGGAACCAATCCCAGGTCTCAGTCACTGGTCCTGGAAGCAGGAGGACCCAAGTTCAAATCTGGCCTCAGACACTTAACACAAAAACTAGCCATGTGACCTTGGGCAAGTCACTTAACCCCAATTGCCCTTCAAAAATGCAAAAATATGAAATTTTGGGGGCAGCTAGGTGTCTCAGTGAGTAAAGCGCCGGCCCCAGAGTCAGGAGGACCCTAGTTCAGTTCCAACCACAGACACTTAATACCCACACAAAAATACTAGCCATGTAACCTTGGGCAAGTTACTTAACCCCAATTGCCCTCCAAAAGGCAAAAAATAAAATAGTATAAAAAGGAGAGGCAATTTCCCCCACAATTCCCAAAACCTCAGAGAATTTCAGATCAGTCCCAGTAATATATGTGTGTGTGTCTATGTGTGTATAAATGTGTATGTGCATATGTACACACACACACATATATACACACACATACAAAATATATAATGTTGTCTAGTCATGCCTCACCTTACATTATACTTGTGAAACAGACTTGTTTTTCAATCCATGTGTAGGACTTAAAATTTGTATTCAGGCCATCATTCTTGGCTCTTGAGATCTTTTGGGATACTGATTCCATCAACCAACGTGGAAGCTAATCTTTCCAGCTTTATGTCATCTGGAAATCTGATAAATGTACACGTCTATAGCTAACTCATTGAAAAAAAATGTTAAACAGCACTGGTCCAAGTTCAGATTCCCTTCTATGTCAACACTGAACCATCAATGACTACATCTTAAATTCAACTATTCAAAAAGTCCTGAATCAAGCATTTAACTATTCAGCCATTCAACCAGTTCCAAATGAACTTAATTTGGTCTGATCCATATTGTTCCACTTCCCCACCAAGAATAGGATGTACCTACAAATTCCTCTGAGAAAATAATTTTTTTCTTTACCTTTGTATTTTTAAATAAATTTTGGCTTGAATCCACAATAATCAGCAGAGTGCCCCGAACACACCTGAACACCAATAAATATGGTATAGCAGATAGAAAGCTGACCTCAGAGCCAGGAAAACCTGGGCTCGGTTCCCCATCTCTGACATAAGGTGACTGTGTGACCCTAAGTAAGTCATTTAACTTCTCCATGCTTTAGGTCAGAATTGTCAAACAGGTACTTTCCCAGAAACTCATGGCTAGCACTTCTAAGTGCTGTCTGAACCAGAATAAAATGTGATTGGGAAATATTTAACAGACAAAATAAAAATACAATAAAACAGAAAACATGGTTTTTCAAGATTAAGCCAATATACAAACCCATTTCTATGGGTCTGTCACCACTGATTTAGGCAACTTTCTAAAACTGTACATTGAAGAAAAGATATTGATAGAGGTGTTTGTTCATCTAGAAGTTCCCCATACCAATGAAATTACAGATCTAGTACATATTTCAGTAACATATTAAAGAGTTAAAAAGCAAAATTTTTAAAAAGGCATTAAAAAACATATTAAAGAGTTGTTTTACACTTTAAAATACAATATGCTGTATCAAAAACTAATGAGCTACCTACGCATCCATAGGACTATCTAAACCCTAAATGGATAACTAACCATCATTAATCTCATGGAATGAGTGATGTCAGACTAGATGACCTCTCAGGTCCCAACTAACTCTACCAGTCTATGACAGTATGATTTGCAATTATTTCTCTCAACCAACGAGATTTGCAACTGGAGAGTTTTAAGAACATAATAAAACTGCCAAATAAAATGATTCATGAAGAACTGGGGAATTAAGCAATGAAGCCACATACACCCACAGTCCTTTCTAAAACCAATTAAGCATCTGAAAAAAGACTTTTTCCCCCTCAGAACAAAAGGAACCAACTTAAAGAATATTTCTCTGGTTATCATTTATGTTTATGTCTACAGGAAGCCCAATTAAAACAAAGTTGGATTTTTTCAGGTGACTGCCTTGGAAAGAAACCACAACATTCATGGTATGTAAAACAATAATAATAGATGACATTATATAGCACTTTTAAAGTTTGCAGACAACTATATCTATATATTTATCTATATCTATTTCTAATCTATATCTATCTATCTATCTATCTATCTATCTATCTATCTATCTATCTATCTATCTATCTATCTATCTATCTA
>NW_027185764.1:69043555-69052919 GCF_028583685.1 Petaurus breviceps papuanus
CTATCTATCTATCTATCTATCTATCTATCTATCTATCTATCTATCTAAAACCTCAGTTGATCCTGGCAAGAATACAGTGAAATTAGTACTACATGTACTATCATCCCATTTTACAGATGAGGAAACTGAAGCTCAAAGAGGTTATGTGATATCCACACCACAAATGTGGATTCAAAACTAGGCTTCTGTTGGCTCCAGGTCAAGCATTCTTTTCGCCACACTGGCACTGTCTCTCAAAGGAAATAATATTAAACCTTTTTCTCCTTTTCTCCTCTCTCCAAAAAAAAAAAAAGTTTATTTGCTAAAAAACAAAACTGCCCACTTGATCTTTAAGTACTCCATTTGGCTTCCAGTTTTCCTTTTATGAACTTCTTAATTGCCAAACAATTCCACAGAAGGAACTGGAAAACAAAGCTGTTCATGTGCAACATAATTAAAAATCACCAAGCAGGGAAACAGGGAAGGCTTTCTAAGGGTAAAGTACTGGCAAAGTGCTTAATTGTGTAATAAATACATTAAACTGAGTCCTACAACTATTGTCCTCTAAGGAAATTACCATTTTTAGCTTCAAACAAGAACTTTTATTATCAAAAGTCAGTGAGAGAGAATAGGCATGATACAAGACTGAAAAAGAGCCAATAACCAAAGAATAGAAGGGCTAAGAAGCAGACATGCTTACCATTTGCTTTAAGATTTGCAGGGAGTTCTACATGTATTATCTTCTCTGATCCTCAAAACAACCTTGTAAGGATTATTATTATCCCTATTTTACAGATACAAAAAAAAAACTGAGCCTGAGAGAGGTTAAGTAAAGTGACTGAGACAAGACCTGAACTCTGCTCTTCTTGGCTCCAAGGCTGTCAACCTGCCCACTCTACATTTTGCAAACGTTAAAGCAGTGGTGTCCAAGTCCAAAAGAAATGGGAACCACCAAATTATACATAAGGATCCCTGTGGATTGCATATTGACTTCGACAACCACATATTAACATTCTCTATGTTCTATTATATTTTTATGTATTTTGCTGAATATTTCTCAATTACATTCTTTGTCTCTCTTTTTTTTTTTTGGCTTTTTGGAGAGGGGAAGGTAGGGCAATTGGGGTTAAATGACTTGCTCAAGGTCACACAGCTAGTAAGTGTGTCAAGTATCTGAGGTCAAATTTGAGCTCAGGACCTCCTGATTCCAGGGTTGGTGCTCTATTCACTGTGCCACCTAACTGTCCCCACTCAATCGCATTCTAATCTGGTTCACCATTCTGGATTATTGGTCTGCAATGTTTGACATCTTTGCCTTGCTATTACGATCACCTTCCTCTTCAAATAAGACAAAATATGTAAAAGGTATTGTAAACCTTAAGGTACTATATAACTATTCTTAATATTAGTATTATTATTATTTTCTCTGTATCTCCCCTGGTACTTATAATTATATTTAGAGGTGTACTAGTAAACATTTAACAACCAAATCTCTGGGAAAAAAAGTACCCTCAACACATTTAATTTGCATTATTGAAATATTCTCCACCGTTCTCTTGTCAAGACAATCAATAAAACAATAAATCATGCCCTGATTTTGTAGCATTTGCCCATTTCCATTGCTCATGCTGAAAATTTAACAACTTGCTTTCTCAAGTCAGTTTGATCTGGCTCCAGCACATCCTGATGGTACCTTGTAGTACACAATAGGTACCCAGATAAATATCTCCAATTCCCCCAACTAATCTCCATAATAACATGGTCTTAAGTCCTCTTCCCATCTCAGTAGTCCTTCTCAGGATACCCACTAGCTTGTCTACATCACTTACTAGCTGTGTGACCCTGGGCAAGTTACTTAACCTCTCTCAGGCTCAGTTTGGTTTTTTATCTGTAAAATGGGGATAATAACATTTTTGGAAATCCTCACAAGGTTGTTGTGAGGATCAGAGAAGACAATACATGTAGAATGCCCTGCAAATCTTAAAGCACAATGGTGAGCATGTCTGCTTCTTAACCCTTCCATTCTTTGGTTATTGGCTCTTTTTCAGTCTTGTATCAGTTGAGAGACCAACTGAATAATGTGCTGTAGAAGTGATCTGACTGGTCCAGAGCCCAGACAAATTGTCACCTCCCCCTTCCTCCAGACTACATCTCTCTTAAAGCTGCCAAGGACTGACATTTCTATCATCTCGCACTGTTGACTCATCCATTAAAACTCCCAGGTCATTAATATTGTTGTCTAGTCATACTTCTCCCTTCCTGTGCTTGTAATGATGATTTTTTTAACCCAGGTGTAGGACTTTACATTTACCTCCAATAATTTTCACCATATCAGACTGGGACAACCACTAGACTGTTGCTGTCATTTTGCATCCTGTCATCCAATTTATTAGGCGTCCCTTCCACCTTTGTGCTATCTCCACATTTGATAAGCATGTCATTTAGATTTAATCTAATTCACTGCCAAAAATGAAAAAAAATCATCAAGAATATATCTGCGGAGCCCTCCAAATTGGCACTGAGCAATTTGCTGTTTGTGATAGGAGGTATAGTGGACAGAACACAGACCCTTGAGTCAGGAACACGTAAGTTCAAATCTGGCCCCAAACACTTATCAGCTATGTGATCTTGGGCAAGTAATTTAACCTCTGTCTGCCTCAGTTTCTTCATCTCTAAAATGGGTCTAATAATAGTTGCTGTGAGGATCAAATTAGATTTTTGTAAAGCACTTAGCACAGTGTCTGGCACATAGTAAGTACTTAATAAAGGCTTATCTCCTTCCTATTTTTTTTTGTCTTAGTGATTCACTCATCTCCATACCAAAACCAGACTGCATACATCTCTCCATCTTGTCTACGAAGATGGCATGACAGACATCATTAAATGTTTCTTTTAAAACTATGACATACTGTGTCTACAGAATTCCCCTAATCTGTCAGTCTAGAAACCCTGTCAAAAAAAAGCAAATGAAGATGATCACATGTGACCTGTTTTGATGGAGTTCTTTCTTTGTCTAAATGTTCACTATTGCTTATAAGAATTAGTACATTCTTTAATTTGGCCAGAGATTAAAGTCAAGTTCACCTCCCTATATTCTATAGATTTGGCCCCCATCTCTTTTTTTTTAATCAGGACATTGTCCCTTCTCCAGTATTGAAGCCCCTTTCCTGTTCTCCATGATTTCTCCAGGTTCACTGGAAACACACAGAAATCCCATCTGACAGTTCTCTCAGCAAACTGAGATAGCATTCATCTAGACCTGCTCACTGGAACTCATCACAGATTCTCTTAACATCACATTTATGTTGGGTTTAAGTCCATGTTAATCATTTTTGTTCTTTATAGTCTAATATCATTCCCCTTAACTGAGAAAACAGAAACATGAGTTGAATAGTTGTGCCTTTAAGTCCCAATTAAAATCTCACCTCCTACAGGAAGCCTTTCCCAACCCCTGTTAATTCTAGAGCCTTCCATTTGTTAATTATTTCCTATTTATCCTGTATATAGACTGCTTTGTATATATTTGCATATTGTGTCCCCCTTTAGATTATAAGTTCCTTGAGGGCAGGGGCTACCTTTTGCCTTTTCCTGTATCCCCCATGTTTAGCACAGAGCCTGGCACATAACAGGTGCTTAATAAATGTTGATTCACTGACAATTTCTTCTTCCAGAAGCATAACTTCTGCTTTCTTTTTGACCACAACTTAACTTTTTTTTTAGTTCCCATTTTGTTCACACTGGCATTCAATATCAATCTCAGATCTTCCTGAACTTTCTTCATCCTGACATTGTTCTTACATTTCCATTTCCATTCTTTTTCATTCATTCTTGCTACTTGCCCTGATTTCCACCTTTAAAACATGAATTTAAAAAATCCAGGTTGGATGATTAATGTGGAAATATGTTTAATATGATTTTACATGTATAGCCTGTATCAGATTGCACACTATCTAGGAGAAGGGAAGGGGAAGGAAGGGGAGAAATTTTAAAACTCAAAATCTTATAAAACTGAATGTTGAAAACTAAAAGTAAGGGGGCGGCTAGGTGGCACAGTGAGTAATAGCGCCAGCCCTAGAGTCAGGAGGACCCGGGATTGGTTCCGGCCTCAGATACTTGGCACCCACACAAAATAACTGGCCGTATAACCTTGAGCAAGTTACTTAACCCCAATTGCTTTAAATAAAAAAATAAAAAAAACTAAAACTAAATAAATATTTAAAAAAAACTAAAATAAAATAAAAATAAAAATCCAGGTTTGTTGATGTGCCCTTTGTAGCCATAGAAGTCTCTTTAGAAAGTTCCTCTTTTTCTTCTTCATCAGAATTTTTCTAGGATCTTCAGAATTTAATTTGTGAGAGGTTTCTATTATTAGTAAGCTGACATTCCCCACAGAATTTTAGGTCATGGGATTCAAATATCCAGATATCTGGAGTTCTCCCTCTGTCTCTCTCCATCTCTTCTCTCTCCTTACTCATTCTCTGCAAAGAAAGCAATTAATATTCTAAAAAGAAAAAATTGATTGGGGTGGAGGGGAGTAAAAATTATAGGAACCACAAGACCAAATTTCTAGAATATGTGATAGAGGAGAGGGAATCTGGGTATAGTATGATATGTACCCTAGATTTGGGGAAAGCAGCTGTCAAAGGGTTCAGAAGAGAGATAAGCAGAATCTATTTTATGTAGTAAAATGGTCATGGAGAAGTAGAAAATACTCAATTATTAAATTTGCAAGACACAAAAAGAAACAATTCCAATGAGGACAAACCATGGAATTTGTCTAAAGAGAGCTGTGTGGATACACAAGTAATTACACAATCAACTTATATTTTTAAAAGAAATCCACAGAGGATGGAAGCAAAGCTAAGTAACAGAGGATGGACATAAGAATGGGGCACAGTCCCATAAAAAGTATCGGGAATGCTTAAGATCTGAACAAACTTAAGCTGGCAAGAAAGCAAGGACAACAAAAAGGGGACATTTGGGGGTTTGAGGGGTTGTTTCTTTTTTTCTTTTTTTAGCTACATTGGGAGAAAATGAACTTTTGTATTAAGTATTCACTCCATACAATAGGATGATAATAACTGACAATAGATAGAAGGCAGAGATGCTTTTTTCCTGTTTTCTCTGCAATGGAGAATTTCCTTTAAAGTGGAAATGACAGAACAAAAATGGTTAAAAGGGAACTGATTCCTGAGATGAGTAAGAAGACACTATTGAATTCATGTCACCTAGCCCAGATGAACTACATCGATGAATCTGGAAAAGATTGGCATGTGTTATCTTAAGTGATATTTGAAAGATCATAGAAAACAGGAAATGTACCATGGGAATGGAGAAAATAAAATTTTGTTCCGATCTTGAGAGAGAGAGAGAGAGAAGAAAACAGAATCTATCTGAAAACTATAGGTCAGTAAGCTTGACTTCAATCCCTAGGAGAATTCTAGAATGGATGGCTATTCTAGAGAGATTAAACCATCTAGAAAAGGAAGAAATTATAACAAAGAATCAGCAGAGCATCAGCAAGAACATGCCACACCCATGCCTCTTCCTTTTTGATAGGATCATTAAATGAGGGAACTCTATAAACAGCATACCTGGATTTTAACAAAGCTTTTCATTCTGTTCTTATGGAGAAGATGGATGAGACAATTAGACAGTAATATGCATCACAACCAGTTAGACAGCTGTACTCAAAGAACCTATTTCAAAATGGTAGGAGGTCTCTAGTAGAGTACCCAGGAATCTGTGTTTGGCTCTGTACTGCTTAACATCATCATCAATGACTTAAATAAAGGCAGAGATACTAGACAGGTAAGGAACTAGGAACTACAAGTGCAGAATACTACAAATGCTTTTGGAAGGGGTACTTCTGTCTGTGTTACTTGATTCTTTCCTTACTGCAAAGGAAGATTCTATAGTAAAGATAAAGAAACCAGGAAATTACAATTGGGTAAAAAAAAGTACCAATAAAACAAAAAAACATTTATGAGGGAAAAGTCTATTTGGGATTGGAGGAATCTTATAAGTTCTAGATCAAGATCTCGAGGTCACATGTGACCTTCTAGGTCCTCAACTGAGGCACTCTGACTGAGCCCAAGTTCTACAGAACAAATCCTTTTATTAAGGGGATTTGTTCTGTGAAATTTGGATTCAGTCAGATGGCCTTACTTGTGGACCAAGAGGGCCACATGTGGCCTCAATGCAATAGGTTCCCCACTCCTGTTCTAGATTCTTTAAATATATTAAAATTGTATTTTTAAAAATCAAAACAAATAAACATACTGCTTTTTATTCTAAAAGAAAAGGCAGTCATATAGAGGAATTTCATAGTGATAGGACTCAGAAATAGTTATGGGGAACATAAAAATGTCAGTAATATGACTAGGGAATCTCCAGCTAAGTCTCTGGTATCCCCTATTTCATTCAATATTCCTGAGTGGTGTTAATCCTGATGAAAAGTAATTCAAAGAAATGGAGATGATCTACAATATCTTTCCTCACTTTTTGTGTTTTGGTAGAAAGAACATTGTGACTGGCTATCAGGTACCCCATATATTTATCCGGGTTCCTCCACTAATTACCTTGTTATCATGAGGTAAGTCACAACCTCTCTGGATCTCAATTTCTTCACCTGTAAAATAGGGATAGTACCATCTATTCTATTTATATCAAAGTATTTTAGATCCAGCAAAACTGCTAACAGATCTATACCTCAAAAAAAATCAAAGAAAGAGGAGAAAGATTCATATGTACAAAAAATATTTTAGTAGTGGGAATGGCTGAAAAAGTTATGGTGTATCAATGAAATGGAATACTACTATGACATAAAAAATCATGAAGGAGATAGTTTCAGAGAAACCTGAGAAGATTTGTATGAACTGATGCAAAGAGAAATGAACAGAACCAGGAGAACAACATATATAACAACAATATTGTAAGGACAAACAATATTGAAAGACTGAGAAACTCTCATTGATACAATGACCAATCATTATTCCAAGGAACTCATAATTAAATATGCTATCCACTTCTTGATGGAGAGTGCAAAATAAAACGTATTATTTTTTAGACATGGCTAATAATGAAATTTGTTTTGCCTGACTCTACATTTTTAAAATGGGTTATTTTTCTTGCTTTGTCAATGTGGTAGTGAAGGGTGAGAAAGAGATTATGAAAACCATAAAGTAAAACTGTATTTTTATAATAAGTTAATTTATTTATTTTTAGTTTTCAGCATTCACTTCCATAAGTTTTAAATTTTCTCCCCCTCCTTCCCTCCCCTCTCTTCTCAAGACAGCATGCAATCTGATATAAGTTCTACACATACATTCCTATTAAACATACTTTCACAAAAGCCCATGTTGTACAGAAGAATTACAACCAATGGGAGGAACCAGGAGATAGAAAATAAACAAAAAAAAAACAAAGAAAATAGTCTGATTCAATCTGCATTCAGGCTCCCACATTTCTTTCTCTAGATGTGGAAAACTTTTTCCATCATGACTCTTTTGGAATTGTTTTTGGTCCTTTCATTGTTGAGAAGAGCCAACACTATCAAAGTCAGTCATTGCATACTGTAGTTTGTTACTGTGTACAATGTTCTCTTGCTTCTGCTCACTTAACTTAGCATAAGTCCATATAAGTCTTTCCAGGTTTTTCTGAAGTCTGCCTGTTTATCATTTCTTATAGGATAATAGTATTCCATTACATTCATGTACCACAACTTGTTCAGCCATTCCCCAGTTGATGGGCATCCCCTCAATTTCCAATTCTTGACCACCACAAAAAGAACTACTATAAATATTTTTGTACGTGTGGATCCTTTTCCCATTTTTATGTTCTCTTTAGGATACAGATCTAGAAGTGATACTGCTGGGTCAAAGGGTATGCACATTTTTGCAGCCCTTCGAACATAGTTCCAAATTGCTCTCCAGAATGGTTGGATCAGTTCACAATTCCACCAACATTGAATTAGTGTTCTAATTTTCCCACATCGTCTCTAATATATATCATTTTCCTGTTTTATCATGTTAGTCAATCTAATAGGTGTGAGGAGTTGTTTTGATTTTCATTTCTCTAATCAACAGTGATTTAGAACAAGTAAAATTGCATTTTTAAAGTATTTCCAAAGGTTATTATGAGATCCTAGATCAATAGCAGAATCTAAACACATCTATATAGCAATTTAAGAAAGAAGTAACATAGTGAATACAGAGTCAATCTCTGAGCCAGGAAGACTTAAGTTAAATTCTCCCTTTGAAATATATTGAATGCGGGATGCTGGGCAAGTCACTTTAGTGCATTAGGCAATTCTCAAAGTAACAAAAAGTTCCTAGCCTACATTGGTAGATGGAGTTTTCTCACTTGAAAGTTCCCTATACTGTGAACCAGCTCAAAACATTGATGACTTTTTCTTTTCCCAGCTAAAGCTGATGAATCAGACCACATCTGCTAGCTCATAAGCTCAAGAGGCACATAGAGGAGGGGGAAGTCAGAGGAAAGGCACACAGGGATGAGGATTTGTGCTAGCAAATTCAGGCTCCAGTGGTTACCACAAACTTGGGATCAGATTCTGCCTTTGCAAGTCTACCATTAAGAGTGCCTAGGTAGGGGCAGCTAGGAGGTTCAGTGAATAGAGCACTGGCTCAGGAGGACCTGAGTTCAAATCCAGCCTCTGACACTTAACACTTACTAGCTGTGTGACCTTAGGCAAGTCACTTAACCCCAATTGCCCAGACTTCCCCCCTCCAAAAAGACAAGACTAAAAAAAAAAAAAAAAGAACACCTAGGTAAAGTGTATTTCTGAGGAGGAAA
The DNA here is from genome assembly GCF_028583685.1 of Petaurus breviceps papuanus. Classification (NCBI taxonomy): domain Eukaryota; kingdom Metazoa; phylum Chordata; class Mammalia; order Diprotodontia; family Petauridae; genus Petaurus; species Petaurus breviceps. The sequence continues at coordinate 69,052,349 of NW_027185764.1, forward strand.
TGGGCAAGTCATTTAAACTTTCTCTTCCTCAGTTTCATCATCTGGGACAGTTAGGGGATGTAGTAAATAGAAAGCTGGATTTGGCATCAGGAAGATCTGAATTGGAGTCTTGCCTCAGACACTTAATAAAGGCATGGCCTTTATGGCCAGTTAGTCTCAGTTTCCTCATTTATGAAAAGGAAATAACCTTAGCAGCTACCTCACAAGGATATTATAAGGGTTAAATGAGATAACATATATAGAGTGTTCTGCAAACCTTACAATGCTCTATAAATACTAGCTACTTATTAATATTATTGTTATCTATAAAATGAGGAGGTTGGACTTAATAACTTCTAAGATCCCTTCCAGCTCTGAATTTATGACCCTATGAGTGCCAAGGTAGGTTGGAGTTAGGCTATTGGAAGTATTCTTAAATCACCCAGTGAGATCAGTATCAAAGAAGCAAGACAGATTCAGATCCCCTCCACCAGCAAACTCAGTCTGACTCACTAACTGAGGTGCATATGAAGGATGCCATTCATTTGTTTCTATGCCCCCACTCCCTTAGGACTAGAGTCACATTTTCAAA